>NW_015113336.1:24748-26150 GCF_001443285.1 Poecilia latipinna
GTGGCACGATGGCAAACCTTAAACTGCTGCTGTACAAGTTACCCAACACGTTGCTGCTAGGTAACCAAATAATCAGTGACTTACCAGGTAACCAATGACAGTTATTTGATGCCAACCTGGCTTAGTTGGCCACGACAGCTGCCTACAACTCCATAACGTTTTGTTCTGAATCAGAGTTCAGTGAATATTCTAAACATTGAATATTTCTGTCAGATTATCTATTAATATTGACCACGTCTCTATCATAATGTACATTGTTATTAATTTATTGTCTAGCTTATCTGTATTGTTATCAGAAGAATTCCTTTTATTGTCATTGTGCAAGAAAGAAAGCACAACAAAATTTAAAAAATATATCCCCCACTTTTATGCCATGAGTTTCCTATCAGGCGATCTGCTGTTTCTCTTGATCTGCAAGCAGAATAATACAACTTCATTAAGAAAATTAAACATATTTTAATCTGTACTGCTTTTTTCTATTTGCTACCTGATTTACTCTTTAACCTTGCAAAATCATTTTCTTGCTCAGTGTGTTGTGCGAGTCTTAGCTCAGAGCAAGGCCAAACCACAGCTGATCTGCAGCTGCTTTCAATATTGAAACTGAAATATTTCACCTCACAGATTGTCCCTGCATGACTTTTTTTCCGGCAGTCAATTTCTGTGCAAGTTATACGTTTTTTTTTAAATCGTGCAACAGAGTGGTAGTCGTAACTCTGTTCATGCTCTTCGTTTGACAGCTGCCTGGCCTCCTCGAAAACCTTGTGTATCCATGATTGTCTGCAAAATCCTTCTGGGGAATTTTTTTCCCATTGTAGAAGTTCTTTTTGTGTGTCTTTTATTGCTTTTCAAATTCTTTCCTTCCTGTTCTTATTGAACTGTTCGGTGGGAAAGATTGAATTATTTAGTCAGTACTTCTACCCCATGAAGTATTTTTAAAGCTGACCAATTGAAATAAAGAAAATGTTAAGAACTCTTTGTGTGGTTTAAATGCCAGTTATTTGTTTTCTGTCCTATGGGATTACCTTAAGTTCTGATATTGAGACCAATATTCTGTTGGTGTGTGATGATGGAGTAGTTGTAATAGTCCGAAAACTACATTGGAATAAGGAAATGAATTTGATGAACTCAGATTTTTTGAAAGTGTGTTGCTTTTATTGATTTAAATTCCTTTTGTTTTATTTGACTTAAGGACAACAGACGGAACTAGTGGCTAAATCAGATACAAGATTCCTTGTCTTCGTATTAAATAAATAAACTGTAGAAGAGACTTTCAATGAACAATGGATTTACTGGTGGACATCAATTTAGACTGGAGTCTGGTGAATTTTGGATGATCAAGCCATTTTTGAGCAGCCTTTGTAAAACGGGAGGAGACAGGAATGTTGGGCTGGTCTGCAAGAAT
>NW_015113336.1:31137-32738 GCF_001443285.1 Poecilia latipinna
GACTGGAGTCTGGTGAATTTTGGATGATCAAGCCATTTTTGAGCAGCCTTTGTAAAACGGGAGGAGACAGGAATGTTGGGCTGGTCTGCAAGAATGTTGCATGTCAAAATCACCTCCACCTCAATGACAGGAGTCAACATTTTGACTTAGAACATTAGATTCATTCAAGATGACCGTTTTATTTCCCTCAGCTGTCATACTGCGACACATTGTCTTTTGCTTTTACAGAATTAGCAGGTGCTTCTCATCAGGTGTTTCCTTGCAGCAGGACGTAAAACACAAAGCCAGCCGTTCTTCACTGGCTAAACTGGCCTTCCACGTTTTTCTGCCAGGGGTCATTTCACTGAAAGTCTGTGGTTGTTTGCTGAGAGTCGAACGTCTCAGAAAAAAAAGCTTGTGGTCGCTGAGACAATAACTGCAAAGTATGATCTTCAGCTAGCATGGTTATTATCTCATTCAGGCAGACTCTTGGACCAGTATTGTGTTTGGCGCTGCTTACTCTGTATTTTAACATTATAATTCTGCAGTCAAGTATCACAGCGTAGACTGGATGCAAAGATTGCCTGTAAACATTTTCTCTTGCTCCTGCATGGGATCTAGAGGAGTTTGGTTCTTGGATAACCAACAAAACTCTTTTGTTTATGCAATTTCTGAACAACTTATCTGCTGTCAGACACAGAGAGCAGTAAGAGCTCCTGGCTTGAAGCAGCTAAGCATTTTTGGGTGAATGCAGGCCTCCTTTCCCCTCTCCATTTGGGTCAGTTTAATTGAAAGCAGCTGGTGAGGGTTCTGGGCAGCGCTGTGCGGGGTCTAGTCAACGTGACTCAGGCTGCTGCTCATGACTGAGGTACCTGAACTGCAGCGCTACAGGCTTTGTCTGACTAAACTAACATTTTTATTAAAGTTTTTTGCATCCAGAGCTGTTGACTGTTTGGGGAATTAAAGGACAAAAAGGAAAACTGTGGTTTCAATACTGTTTATTGACATTTTGGCTGTTTTGGCTCTTTTGTTTCTCTGATTTTTCTATTCGCCACAATTTTCACTAGGATCTATTGTGTTGGGATGTCAAGGTGTAATTTAACAAAGTGCTGTTCTTAGAGCAGACTCTACGTTCTTCCCCTTCAAACAATGAACCATTTTAAATTGAATTGCTCGTGTTTGTGTCTGTATACCCCTGTTACATGCCTTCAACCATAAACACCATCGTTACTGTATACTTTCTCAACAACCCACTGAATCTTGGCACCCTTTTCTCATTTCTCTACTGTTATTCTGCTTGGCTTGTCTGGCACTGACACGTAGCTCACAGAGATGGAAAAAAAAAACAAAATAAAACCGTCCACTGCAAAATGAATCATGCAAAAACGTCTAAACTTGGCTGGCCTGGTGTTCAGAGGCAGATCGTGATGAATTCTCCCTCCCAGGACATTGCGTTCTTATGGTATTACAAAGAGGGGTGATCAGATATAACAGGAGTGTGTATCTGTATCTCATCCAGGGGGCTGCTGCTGAGCCTTCACTGACAGTTCCACAGCCTAAATGTGAAAGCTGGTGGCTACATGAAAAGAGGATTAAAGCATAACTATGCCACTTCAAATATA
>NW_015113336.1:36096-73221 GCF_001443285.1 Poecilia latipinna
GCCTAAATGTGAAAGCTGGTGGCTACATGAAAAGAGGATTAAAGCATAACTATGCCACTTCAAATATAATTTTGCAGGTTATTTAAAGTTTTCCAAGTCTCCTTTTTGCACTTTTCTTGTTCCTGGCTGTGAAAACAAGTCCTTAGATGACATAAGTACACATGAAGATGCAGATGAGTACTAGCTGAAAGTCTTGTCTTTAACAGGTGTAAGAAGTTTGATCAACTCACAGTGAATGGCATTACATCACGCTTCATGGCAAGTGCCTATACTGTACTTGGGACATTTGACACACGTGTTTGGGATGTCTCCGCTTGGCCCACCTCTAGCACAAGACTAAAATACATATCATTGGTTTTACATGTCCAAGAAGTTTTTGAAACATGAAAAAAAAATTGATTACTAAACAAGTTAGTGGAGATTTGTTTCAGATAATAAGACCTGCATCAAACTTAAACAAACAGCTTTTTCTCTTGTGGTTTTTATTTGCATCAGATCTTGCTCTGAAGTCTGTCTTTTTCCTCCTAAGTCTGCATCATTTTCAGTTTTTCTCTGCAGGAATTCTTAAATCTTATCAAGGTTTTTACTAGTCTATTTTTCTCAAACGTCTAACACCAAAAAATGTTGTTGATTCAATTAATGCATCATCCTTTATCAATCATCTATACTGAAATAAAGAGATTGTAACAATGGATGTATTTGAGACAGGATGGTGGCTTCAAAGTGATTAAGCATTTAATAATAGATTGGTTCTTTTCTAGGTTGTCTGTTAAACAACACCGCTCTTTTATCTGTTGAGCTTTTTTATGCTCAATTGCTTCACAGATCAGAGTTAGTTGTCTTACATGCTTGCAGAAATAATTACAAAGAACTCTTTAACATATGAAAAGGCATTTATGCGAAATTATAAAGTGTAAGTGATGACTCAGGAGTTTTTCCACAGCGCTGGATATTTGCTGTAAGTTGCTGCTGGTTGGCTTTCCAGCAAACATCATTGTTTCTTCTACTATTAAGCTGCTTTGTGTGCTGGACTGTAGTCCTGTAGTTCTGAAGGTTTATTTTAGATAAAGTAATATTCTCTAATGCATTTTTATTTGATGGAAAATAACGTTACTGAAAAGTGACCACAAAAACTCACATTCACAACATTTTTAAGAGTCCAGACATAATTTAAAGTTATGCCAGACCTCTTAATTTGCAAGCTTCTTAACACATTCTGCAAAACCAAAGCTCTACTTAGAGCTTTTACAGGTTCTTCTTTGTCTATGCTCCAATCTTGTCTTAAGAATGAGTCAAGAAATATTTGTGTGAACTTGTTAACAAGAAAAAAAAAGAACAAATAATACATTAATTGGGAACTCCTGGCTTTGCAGAGCATTGCTTGTCCAATAAGGTTTAGTATCTTCTGTGGCTTTGGAGAGGTTTCATGGTCATTTCTTAGTCATTGAGGTTTAGCAGTATCTGAAGCATAAATTTTATTGTTAACAGCTATTTTATTTTTATAATGTCAGCAGACTGACAAGTGTTTTCCTGGAATACGTAGTGGTTTTTATCATAATCCTTCAAAAGGACCCTTTATATAAGTGCGGTACACAGTTGGCATATGTCTTTGCATTCTTTATGTATGTTTACGTCTCCCCGCTGAAAGCCTGCAGACTTCAGGCACGCCAGCTGCCTCAGTGCTAATCCCTCCTCTTGCAGATTTACACATGATCCCGCGGAGTGTTTCGTGCCACTTGATGCAGCTATTTGACAATGAGTGAGCGATCCGATGAGTAGCGAGGCTCTCAGGAGCCGTCCGAGGCGGACCTGTGAACTCTGACCTGACTTGGCAGAACACAAGCGGAAGCAGAGCTGCGGCAGCCAGACGAGCAGCTATGTGTGTAGAGGCAGATGCACACTTTCAGAAGGCGCGGTAGAGTTTCACCAGGCTGATAAATATTTGTGTATATGTGTCGCAGCATGTCATCGTGGGACCGAGTCCCACAGCGCCTTGGACTGGCAGCTCAAGTGTGAACTCTGCATGCTCTCTTTATTCTTCTGACGCCTGACAAGGCCGAGGCCCTGTTGGTAATGATGTGGTTATTACTTCCCATCATGCCTCGCTGCAGGCCGGACCGTAAAACTTCACGCTGTATTCTCTGTGTCCTTCAGCAGCTGCCTGCAGAGTGCTGGACTTGGCTCTTTGAAGCCTTTTTTTCATCCTGACACAGATGTTGGACCTCAGTTACAAGGCAGCTCTTTAAGATGTTTTTCTTTCAAAGCTGTCACATTTGAACAGTTTTATGCAGGGGTATATGTTTGGATACAAGAGGGTATTGAGTAGGTTCCACTTTTGCTGTTGAAAAAGCCTTGACCTTATACTTAGAGGATGGTGTTGTGGAGTGACTGAGGCTAAGAAAATCAGCAACATCAAATTCTTCAGGTCTCTTGCCTCCCACCTCTGATATAAGAGCCTATCAGTTTTCTACCTGTTGTGTAGTGGGACCATATGAACACCTTAATTTCTTTTTTTTTTTTCACCTTTCCTGAGCTGATGAAGGGTGCTGCCTCTGCAGGAGAGCGTTATTGCCATGTAGGGGACATGATTGGTCTGCAAAATTGCTCAGTTTGTTGGCAAAAGTACCATCCATGTGAATGAGTCAGTACAAGATGTTTTTATCTGTCAAAGGTCAAATGTTAAAGCTGACTGATGTATTTACTTGGCACTGTGAAGCATTATGGGAATGGTTGATCCCTCCTTAGGGGTGTGTTCACACGTAGACTTTGTTTGATTGGGGACCAAAATTGCAACATCTGTTACATTTTCAGATGTGTGGTTCGGTTTCACGCTGCACTGTGCCAAATGAACCAAACCCTTTGAAAAGAGTGTTCACCTACTCACCTGTGGGGGCGCTGCACCAAGAACCACTGAAGGAAACGACACAAAAACATCTCGCAGTATTTCATATCTCTGTTTTTTGGGGGTACAGTGAGTCAACTCCAAGGAAATCGATGGGCACCAGATTGGCTGCTTTGCAAACACCAGTAAATAACGTGGCAAGTAGCACTGGGCTGAGGTCTATTAGCTCTCCAAACTGCATTTTCTACTGTGGATTTGCTCTCTGAATGAAATCGGCTGATTTATTCTGTAATTTTTTTCTGCAAATAATTACTATTTTCGGCTTAGTAGGAATAATTGTTCCATTTTCTGTTATAAATCAAGTCACTTATACCATCCATCCATTTTCTTTACACCCTTGTCCCTTAGTGGGGTCAGGAGGGTTGCTGGTGCCTATCTCCAGCTAACGTTCCGGGCGAGAGGCGGGGTACACCCTGGACAGGTCGCCAGTCTGTCGCAAGGCAACACAGAGGACAAACAACCATGCATACACAAACTCACACCTAGGGGCAATTTGGAGAGGCCAATTAACCAGAGTACCCGGAGAAAACCCACGCATGCACAGGGAGAACGTGCAAACTCCATGCAGAAAGACCAGGGCCAGGAATCGAACCCAGAACCTTCTTGCACCACTGTGCAGCCTTATACCATACATTTTTGGCTAAATTTTGCATTTGCACAAATATCTTCTGTCATGATGGCTCAAATAAAAACCCATGCAAAAGCTTTAAATGTTACAGTATGAGTAATTTGAAAGTTCTACTATAAATTCTTTGTTTCTGCTCCACATTCAAGCAAAAAGTCTAATTGTTTCAAACCCTCGTAAAATTTTGGGTTTGCTGCAAATAAACTGGACGCACTGCTGTCTCAAAAACTCTCAAATTTGGCAATACAAAAGACATGATAAACTGAATATCCAGGATTACTTCAGCTGCAGGCCTTGGACAACAAGAGACGCTTCTGATCTGGTGGATGTTTGGCAGATTTTGCCCTTTTTTATCGTTTGGCTCTTTAATTTTACATATCCACTATGGGAATTCAACTCTGAACAAGAAAATCAATCAGAAACAGAGCAAGCGCATCGAATTTCAAACTGTCTTTGAAACTCAAGATTCATTTGTTGGCTTTATGCATGACCCCTGCTGCTGAGTTTACATGAGTCCCCTTCTTTGACTCAGAGGAAGCCGTCGCTGCCCCCGAGGCTGGAGTACTGCCAGCTGCTCTCATATGGAACCAGTTTGATTCTCTCGCTGTCAAACGTCCCGTCTGCCCCCAACAAACACCCCTCATGTGAACGGCTGGGCGGACGTGGTGCTGCTCGGTATTAACGCTTGTATTTTCCTTCTTCTTCTCCAAACATTTAGAGATTTGATTGCCAAACCAAGACCATGAATGTACAGATATTAAATAGAGTTGACTGAATGTTTTATATTTTATCTGCTCTCCAGTTTTTTTTAAAAGAAGAGCAAGTCAGAAGCCAATAAGGTATATCTGCAACCTTAGTAATAAATGGCAATCGTATTCAATAAGTGAGGCTTATTTGTCAGATAAAAGCTTCTAGTTTAAAAATACTCTTCAATAAACCCAAATTTCTATATTAACAAATAGTGTTTTATTGTTTTGATCTTAAATGTCATCATAACTAACATAAATAAAGGATTGAAAACATCTTTTGGCATTTAATTAATCTATAAAATGTTTTCTCATTGTGGATGGATTTAATAAAACAAATTAACTTTTCAGCACTATAATAATTTAAATATGATGACTTAATCTTTATGAAACAAGTGACTTGAACTTAAAATATGACAAAATGCTAACACCTTAACAAGGCACATTCCTTTTGTCTTTTCTTCTTGACATTAACTTTATATTTCATTTTGAGGTGTGCTTGAAATTTTCTGAAAAACATCCAGACAATAGATTTTTGTTATAGTTTTATCAGCAACCATGACAGCATACTGTTTATGCAAATGAGACAGAGGTGGCTTAATAAAACATCTGAGTCAAAGTAGGCTTCCTACAGTTTGCTAAATTTATAACAAACAAACAAATTTGTGAAAAGTAAAAAGGAGGCACAGCTTCTAGCTTTGCACAGCATTCCTCGTTAAATTCAAGTTTGTTTTGTGAAGCTGTAGTTGTTTCAGTTTAATATCATCATGAGCCCCAAATTATGTTTTGGACTCTTAATTTAAAGTAAAACGAGAAATAGTTTTCGATATTGAGTGAGTCGACAAATAAGTACACATCATAAACACTGGTCCAAAACGACTGAAGAAGTTCCCACCACTTTGAAACCATTACTGTAATGTGGAGTCTTTTAATAACCAACTGAAGGATACCAAAAAGAGTGGAAGAAAAAAATACCATCCATAAAAATAAATGTGAAAATGTCATCACAGGGGTTTTAGTACTAAATCTAACCACATGCAGTTATAGCCTTACAGTACTGACACATATTGCTCTGAAAATAAAACTAAAAACAACAACAACAAAAAACTACTGCAGATAAATAGTTATGCTACTGTATTTCCAAACAATACGCAAATAATTGTGCAGTCATATTTAGAAATGTAAACATGGCCTTTATTGATAATCTTCTATAAGCAAAAAGAACAGTCTGAATAATTCTGTCCCCTTCTGGGTTTTGGAAAAATTTTAAATTAGAGTTTATCACATAGCAAATTCTTATCCCAGTATTTTCTTCAAGTTAAAAGTAGAAGCAAGCATTAAGCTTCAAAGCACAGCTTGATTAAATTCAGTGTTGAAACCAGCACTGTTCAGATGACCTGCAGCAGTTCTCCCAACGTGGTTTTGACTTCAATCTTAAAATAAAATCGGGGTTTCCCAACCTCCAGCGCATCCTTCCATTCATTATTCCTCCTCAGAAGATAAAGTTAAACTTTCAATATCGAAACCTCTCACTTTTAATTGTATTTTCCTCATTAGGTCAGCTTGTCTCAGAAAATCAAATTTATACCATTATGACACAAATTAACTTCGCGCAATGATTACGCTGCCTTTTGTTGCTGTTGATGTTTTTTTCTACTGTTCTGCATATATCAGTTCGCTCCGTCTTTAATTAATTCTTGCACTGAAATTAACTTGGGAGAAGTCCCGGGATGGTTCATTTAGGGTGTATATGATTAGGAGCAGCCTAGGAGATCAGAGCTTCTCTTTATTCTGTTGCTCTGATGTTAATTTGTTTACCATCACCCCCTCTCAGCTCCCATGCTCACAGTCGTGTCCTGTTGTTTTGAGGTTTTTATTTCTTCCAATCATAAGGCCTCGTACTCCTTTGACCGGTTTGTGTCAGATGGAAATGAGGTCTTTCCATTTCCTTTGGGATGAAATGGATAAATCAGTGTATGGATGTATAGACGGATGTGCGGTGGAAGAAAACCTTGTGTGGAGCCCGTCTCTCCAGGTCTCCATTGAGCAGAGATTACATCGCTGGTTGGTGGCCGTAAAATGCAGCGCTCTGCTGGCAGACACCAAAAAAAGGCTCAAAGAAGTCTTTTCAAACCTCGCTATTGTTAGCGAGGGATTATTCTTTGGGTTGTTATCCCATTATGCTGTAATGGTAGCAATTTTCTGCTTAGGAATTTGGCTTTTTCTAAAGGGAAATACACGCTAGAATGTTCTTAAATCAAGCATTTATTATTTGCAGTTTCTAATAATTGTATTCAATTTTCACAACTGGTGGTCTTTTAAAAGGTTGTCAATTGTTTGCTGAATTAAGCGTAATATATATTTTTATTGATTGGAGATAATGTGAGCTAAGATGACAGTGGGTATTATTAGTTGTTTTCACATGCCTGCTGGCCTGAAATTAGATTCTTTCTTTCAAAATTCTTTGAATGTTTTTGGGAATTAATTTTTTCCTGTCTCGAGCAATGCTTTCGCTCTTTATTACAAAGCGAGACATCAACAAGGCTTTTCAAAGTAATGCTCTTAACAGGTCATTAAGCCTTTTTTCCCCCCTCAGTTTTCTGTAAGTTAGCACAAACACTAAAACCTTGTGTCTTTCACGTCTGATTAGTGACACTTTAATAAAGTCGTTTAAAGTTCAGCAGACTGAATTTTCCACCTTTTCTAGTGTTTCTATGGTCACAGAGAAACGACCCGCATTCAGGCCCTGTACGCAATCTTTTAAATGCAAATCCTTTAAAAGTAACTGTGTAATTCGGGCTGTGGAGACTCTCCCGACTTGGCTGAAAGAGAAAGTGTTTTTCTTTTTTTATATAAGGCAGCCATGGATGTTTTTCTCTCTTTTTCTTCTTGATCTGACAGCAATTGACTAAGCAAGTCCTTAAGGCGTGACTAAATCTTGGCAAAATCTTTACGTTTCTTTTCCTCTTCTATCTTATACTTTTTCTTGGATGGGCCAAGGTGGACAAAGCCTGTCTTCTCTTCCACTTGATTGGGTCAGAAGGCTGAAATTAAATGTTTGGTTCAAAATTGTCTCTGCATTCCCAGCATCTTGTTTCCCCCTTTTCTCCTTTTTTTTTGTTTTATGGCGCTCAGGGAAGTTCAGAAAACTATGTCGAATTGGCTACAATCAAATCATTTATGGTGAGCTCACAGCGAAGGAATTAATGCATTTTATATGAGGATGCCGAGTCCAAGGCAAAGTATCCTCAGCAACATGTGAGAAAACGTCTCCCCTCTCTCTCTTCTTGTCTGTTTCTCTTATTGAAATTATAGCTGTCACCCATTTCACGACAAGGAGAGCCAGGGGAAGCAGGTCATTGACTTGATTTTCATGGGAAGCCTGATTTGGCCATTCAGGGTCTGATAGGTCCGGTATTGACAGCCCCTTTGCGCTAGGGGAGGGGAGCATGCCGCCTTCATTGTGCCCACGGTTTGCTGAGGAAAAACAAGAGAGCGCCGGGGACACAAAGGGCTCAATGGGAACAGTAGCCCCTGTGTCCCTTTGCCTCTGACTGCTGCTGCTGGGAGGCTTGTGTCTTCCATTCTGGCCTCAAGTGCTGCTCCCACCCTCTCTCAAACAGCCCCGCACTTTCTTCTGCCACCCGGTTTTTCAAGCTGTCAAGTGGCGGCAGAGGTGTTGCCGTTTCATTCGCTGACCCCTGACACTGTCTCTCTGAGTCCCGTCGCCTCTCAGTGCAGGGGTTGTTTGTCATCTTCATTTGCAGAAGAGCACTCATCGGTTGAGACAAAGGTCTCGTTTCTGCTCTTAAGTAGACTTAGTTCTTAGATTTTGTCCACACTAAAACCAAATGAGTCTGTGTAGATCCTCTTTCACCTGACTGAAGCCAGTTTTCATTTCACTCCTTGAAGCATCGGTGAATTGGTGATTCTCACTATGTATTAGAGTAATAATGCCATAATTTCAATTTTGAAAAAAAAAGTTTTAAACTGAATCAACATATAGAATAGGTATAGGTAGAATATTACAGAAAAAAGAAAAAATCTAACTTTAATCTCAAAATTTTGAGATTAAAGTTAGAAAAAATTAGTGCTGTGAAATTAATCATATTGTACCACTGTGATTAATCATTATGCTTAACTTTGCAAGCTTAAAATTTAAATACGCTGATTTCCAAGCAGTGTTTAAGAAAATGTTTTATTGTCTCAAGCAAACATTTCTGAAGTTTTCAAATCATGGAAGGTTTAAAAGAAGTCACTTTGCTTCCAACGTTAATCTTGAAATGTTAGCTATAACATTTCAAGTTATAGCTAACATTACAATAGCCATATTGTAGCAATATGTAGGCTACATACTACCTTGGTTTTATCCAAACATCCATCGGAGTACAATTTGCATTTGTGACCCTCAGTATTATAATGGCGTTGACAAACAGGAAGTAACGTCAATTCCTCTAATCATTTCCTATAAAATTTGTGCAGTGAGCCGAGTGAACAGTGAAATTTCAAGCTCTTACGGTTTTACGTGCAGAAAACTGCTGTCACCCCAAGTGACGGCAAACTTAAAACTTTGGTCATAGAGATTTGGGTAAGACTAAAATATAGGGATAAAAGTCGTCTTCTGCTTTAAATAATGCCTGCTGATACCTGATACTGCTGCTATCCAAGACGTACTCTTAAGCACTCTTAGTTTAACAAGTTCATGTCAGCTAAAGAGCTCTGGGCACTGTTCAGCAGTGCAGCAGGCTGGTCTAAGTTTAAGGTTATCGGGGCGCTCTTATCGAGGCGTCTCTTTGAAGTGCATTCTGGCTCCGTTTTCCTGCTGATAAATACTGTATGTGGGTTCAGTCTGGGCAGACTTCCAGGATGTGCTTGAAAGATGGAAGAGTTTCTTGATTTGCGTATTTCAGTGTGTTCCAAAATACCAAATAAAACATCACCAAAGTCATCCATTAAAAGCTGACCTAATATGTTTTGGGCTGAAAATGAATTAATTATTACTTTACTCCCACAGGACATTGTTTCATTTTCTCAGTATATTTGAAAAAGTTAAACTTTCATCTTAAAAGTATTCTTTATTTAGCATCACATAACCATTGCCAGTCAGGCTTACTTATCACTTCCAGTGTAATTTAATCTGTAATGTTCACAGTGGGTTAAAACCAGAGAACCTCAAGAAAACTGCATGAACTGAATTGTGGACCTGGCAGTTTTCCTCATCAAACACTGAACAAATTGGCTGAATGGTAATTTTCTGACTTCACCCTCCCATGACCTTTGGGGCACTTTTTGACCTTGGTAACCTTTTTGGTTAACCCAGGAAATTGCCGTTGCCCCGTCTGACAGCGAGTCCATACCGTTCTTCCGACGTTTGGTGAAAGAACCACAATAGGAACACAATGGAGAGCCAAACACTCTGAAATGATGCTGTGTTGACAGAGTGAGATCACAGCTCATGAATTTTAGACCAGAGACGTCAAAACGACGATAAGCCGACTGGTAATCATTATGTCTTTTTTTTTTTTCTTGAAGCTCAGGTCTTCAAAGAATTTGAAGAACACACACACACACACGCACACATGTGTGTCTTGTATTTTCATTTTCCCTTTTTTCTTTGCTTTGGTGACCACATTGGATTGGCCTAGCAGACTTTATAAGAGCGACTTTATCCTTCGCACATCCAACACACACACTCCTCCCCCCTCGACCTAAAACTGGCTTCTTTTGAAGTGCAGATTTTCTGGAGTGGCTTCTCAGCCCCTCCCCACCCTGCTGACCCACCACCCAAATCTTTTTATTGATGTATCGCGGGCCCCTTAGCTTTCATACTGGGATATGGTCGGTCGATTTTGAGTCGTGAGCTCTTTATCATAATTTACTGTATCAGGGTGTGCTCCTCTCCTGGTATGTGGGGATTGAAAGGAATGGTCATGTGCAGGCCTGATTAAGAAGTTGGTGGTGACCCAAGGTTAAACCTCCTGGAATGGAAGGAGGGGCTAGAAAAACACAAAAGAAGTTGGAACGGGCACTGTGGATGGATTGGATGGATAGAGGTGGTGAAATAGGTCAGAAGTTAGTTGGCAGGTACTGTCCCAGTAGGGAGAAGCTAAACTTTGCCGTAACCTAATTCATTCAATGCCACTTCTAAGGCCTCCTCTGTAAAAGAGATTGAGATAATTGCTTTAAAACCTTTTACTACCTACCTACCCTCTTTGGGGAAAGACACTTTGCCTTATCATTCTTCATTAACTTGACTGCACCTTCAGGACTCGAGGCAGACTATTTTCATAGCTGGCTTGTCTCCTCCCAGTACGCTGACACGTTTCCCTCCTAGACGAATTGTGATGAGTCTTCGCTTGGGTGTTTTTTACCCCGTTTGATGAGAATCAGACATTTGGCTGACTTCTGAGCGAGCCCAGAGACGGTCCGACTGGGAACACTGATGTTACCGTTCCAAGAGTCCAAGGAGATGCCTGATCAGTGTTTTCCACCAGTGAATATGGCCTTAAATATCACGGAATAATAAAGGGTGGATAAAGAAAACCGAGTCATGAAATGTAACACATCTGATCAGCCAGTATTTTTTTTGCCCTTCCTTTTTATTTCACACTTTATGAAGTGACCTAGAAAAAACATTATTGCGTGATTTCCGCTTTGCCCTGACAGTTACTGAGAGCCGCTGTCCTCCCTGGCAGTGAAACAACTTTAGAAATCACTGAACCCTTTTGATGGTTAACTTAACACAGCCGAGCATGATCCCGCTCCAGCAATCAGATGTAAGAGCATATTGTGTCTAATTTGGAAAAAGTGTGTTGGGGAGTCTTTTCTCCAAGCTAACGGGAGGCGGATGGGAAACTTTTTCAGCTTCCAAACTCGTGGTCAAAGTGTCAGTTTCTCAGCTTCAGTTGCACGTCATTAACAATATCAAACCTTAACAATTCAGCCACATTAGTGAAGATGTCTCAATGCTGTCTTTGTAGCAGAGCCTGTCAGTCAGTCAGTGTGTGGTGAAAACCGTGAAAAATCAAGCAAAGTGGAATTAATCAGCATATTTTGCCCTGGAGACCTGGGACCGCCTCAGTCTTTGTTTGTGAAAGTGGAGGTTTTCACTGCACCCCTCTCTGGCCTGGCATGGGGCTCGCCAAGATCTCTTGGGCCCAACAGGTAATTCCCAGGCATTTCCTCTTGTTAGGCGAAAGGAAAAAGTAGCCATATTGTGTCCATCCATGTGTGCTAAAGTCATCAGTCCTTTGGAAGAAGAAATGGGAAAAAATGTTGATGCTTTATGTAGAACTGTTTTTAATCTTACTTTAATCTTACTTATGTTAATGTTTAACATTACCTCGCATTTGTCTCATCTGTAATAGTGTTTGAAACTCCGGCATGAGGTCGTACTTTCATTTACATCAGGTTTTAGCGATGGGGATGAAGTTTACTTTTGAACAGATTTGTATATATTAGTGGTCTGTCTTTCCCTTTAAATGTACGAGTAAGAAAAACTGCACTTGTGACTCTAGAAGACAGATTTCTACTTAAAGGTTACCTCTGTCCTAAATGAATGTGTCATTAATCTTAAATGTTTCCTAGTGAGTCTTATGACTGCTTATTTTACACAAACCTTTGATGTTCTGAATGTCTAAAAATGTAGTTTTCATTCATCTTATCTCCATATTCATATACACGATTTCTATTGCAGTTTTTTTATTATGTATATCAGGGAAGATAAGCATATAGCACATCAACATTTTTCCAAGTAAACATATTTCCAAGAGTATTGACATCATCCTCACTCCAGATATTGGTAACCATCCAAGTAATCTGCAGATAGAAAGAAATAAAAACTAAATACTGCATAAATTTGCTGTAATAAAGTGAAATGGCACAAAGGAAGCTATGAATATGCTTGCTGAAATGTATTTAATACCTATGAGGAAAGCTTTTTTAACAGACAACTTCTGAAAGCTAATCATATACAATGAATTTAACCATTTCTTCCACACCAGGTGTTTCAAATTCTTAAATATCTCTGGAGAGTCTGAGAGTTTTAATGTGCAGAGTCAATTCTCCTCCATAAAGGTTATGAAATTACTTCTAAAGAGCAAAATTTTGGGCTCATATGACCAGAAAATATTCTCACAGCATTGATTAGCTAGACTGCTATTCTGTAGAAAACTTTAAATAAGCTTCAATGTGTCTTTTCTTCAGCAGTGGAGTCTTGTGTGGTGAATGTGCATTGCTTATTGTTTTCGAGGGAATAACTACACTCTTTGGACCGTTCTTCTGATTATTCTTTTGACTCCTCTGTCAGAAATCTTACAAGAGACTTCTAGTTGTGACTGGTTTCTGGTGTAGCAATGGTCTTCCCACAATAACAAAATGACTGTCTCAGTGGTGATTCCTGGAGCAAGTTGAACTTTATAAATACTTCTGTAACTAATGCCATCAGTATCAGGTCACAGACAGCTATTTGCATTCACTGATCAAGACCTTGTAGTGCTATAACTTGGCAATAGGAAGCCTTTTTGTAGGACTGATACTAACTTGCACTGATGAAATTAGGTTTGCTTTCTGAAATGTCTTGGCATTCTTTTCTCTATTTGTTCAGTGCTTAATCTCTTTACCATTTTACTTTATTAAATTTAATTTATTGATTAATTGTGACACATTTTCCCACCACTTTTTCATGAGTCACAATGAAAACAAAAGTATATCTGGGCTATGTTAATCTAAGTTACACAAAAGCATCAAAACCTTAGAAGAAAACGGTTCTCTTTCTCTTGAAAAATTAATAATTGTGAGTTCCTGAATGCGAGCGGGCATGAGGTCGGTGTTCTGCTTTGTGGGTCTTAGTGGGGATCCTCCTGGGCCCCAGTGGGAAAGCGAAAAAAGCTCTGTGAGACACTGAATCACTGGCCTTTAGAGGATTTCCACGGCCCTGAAAGCAACTGTGATAATTCAGACACGATCTTCGCCGGTGGTCTTCCCACTGGCATCCCTTAATAACTATATTAGCAATTAAGGAGCCAAGGCCGAGCCATGGCTGGAACGTATAGCTGGCCCGGCTCATTGTCCCCTCTTTCCCTATCTCAGCTGACTGTGGCCAGGCTTAATGAGCTGTGAGAAGACATCATCCATGTATTCTTTAACCCTCATTCATTATGGTCTAACCATAATAGATACCAGGCAGGCGATAACGTTGCTTGTGCTATAACGCCATGTGCGATGTTTATTCTTCTAGTCGTCTCTTGACAATTGCGCAGGATAATAAATGAGCTGAAATTTAGACTTGCAGTTTCCAGATATGGGGATTTCAGCCCAGCTTTCAACACCTTCAGATATGGTGAATGATGGTGGGCCTTTGTGGGTGAAGGACACTGGGTCGTGTTAAAAGTGTACACTGATTCGTTAACAAGAAAAGCCAATTTTAAAGTTTGCAACCACAATGCCAGAGTGGAAACACAGGAGCATTGAACTTTTTTGTCAATTGTTTATACTCAACAATCTATGAAGCATCATTTCCATCAGTCAAAGTTCTTAATTCTACAAAAAGGAAGTGGAAAATATTTAGGACAGCTGTCAATCTTCTCAGCACTTAACAGCTGTAAAATTAAAAAAATAAAAACAACTTGTCTTCAGATCCAATATATCAGTTTCAGTAACTCAGAGGGTTGTTGTTTAATTAATGGTTTGATTTTTAACCTTACTGCAATTGTTAAATTATTCTTAAAACATATAATTCTAAAATATGTGATTTTTTTTTGTTGATGTGAAAGTTGTAGAGCTCTTTGTGAAACATGTTTGGGTTAAAGCCGCCATTTCAGTGCAGACCACTTACCATAATATTTATGTCTGCAGTCCAGCTCCCGAGATTTCACTTGTCACAACCTATTTAGAGTCTGTGGCATCGATATTTTGACTGTTACTAAGCTCATTTGGACTTATGGGAAGATCATATAGTGAGATCATATTTTGACGTGTTTATTTGAAGTTTTAAGAAATCAGATTTCATTTGAATTCATTTCCTTTTTTCTGGGTCTTTTCTTTGTGCTTCAGTCTAGACTTTGAGTTAAACCTCACAACTCATATATACACTGCTCAAAAAATAAAGGGAACACTCAAATAACACATCCTAGATCTGAATGAATGAAATATTCTCATTAAATACTTTGTTCTGTACAACGTTGAATGTGCTGACAACAAAATCACACAAAAATTATCAATGGGAATCAAATTTATTAACCAATGGAGGCCTGGATTTGGAGCCACACACAAAATTAAAGTGAAATGTTCCCTTTATTTTTTTGAGCAGTATATATCACTTTAAGGAGGTCAAAACTCCAAAGTATTGAGTCTTTCATGTCGCACTCTATGCCTTATTTAGTTTTCTGTCTGTGAATTATTTTTCAGTGGCTTCAATTTATTTTGTGGCCTCAAGGAAACATTTCTGACCCCAATGCTAGAAAAACAAAATCCTGGATTGCCGATTTACAGCTTTTTGTGACGCCTGCATGCGGGTTATAACCCACACTATCTGTGAAGAATTGTTTTAACGAGCTTTTTTTCACAGACTGTAAATCTCGTGCAACCGCTCCTGAGGGAGAAAACATGATTCACTGTGCGATTCGTTTAAAATCCAACCCACAAGGTGAATGAGTTTGAAATTAGGCACATCGGCTAGCGTTTTTGTTGTCATTTCCTTCGGACTTTTTTTGGTTGTTGGCACTTGTCTCCTCCTTTCACAGCGTCTCTGTGGTCAGCGAGCGTTAAGAAGTTATGGATGAGCATACTGATTCCTCTGATGAGGATCGCCCCCCTCATAATAGGAAACAGGGGAGATTCATCCTGCAATCTGCACTCTCCCCCCTCGCTCGGAGGCCCGCGTTCAGGGATGTATGGTGGGGAGAAACCAGGGATGACAAATAAAAGCTGAACTCTTGAATGGCAAGGTTCTGCTTCCCGTGGCTCTGTTTGCAGCACGGACCCCGGAGGCCACAGCCCCTCGGCCCGGGGGGTTGTCAGTTACTGATGGGGCTGTTGTTGGATCCAGTGTGAAGGGGGCCGAAGAAGGCCCACCACAATCCCACTTGTTAAATAGCATGAATTAATGAAGTGGCAGAGCTGGGAACTTCCTACCCCTGAGCGACTTGGGGTAAAAAAAAAAAAAAAAGCACTTCCTTAGCATTTGTATGGGACCCCAACTTCTTTTCATCCTGTCGGTTCTCCCCCCTTCTCTCCCTCCTTCCACACCATCAAAAACTTTTCTTTTTTTGTTTTTTTTGTAAGTCCTTTAATCCTCAGGATTTATGCTGGGCTGAAAACAGCAGCTGATAAGCAGCTTCAATGAGCAAAAAAATGAAGTAGCTTCAGCATAAATGCATGTATATGCAAATATGAGCAGCGGTCATGGCTAACGGCACGGAAAGTAGAGATGAAAGAGAGATGCAGATGTGAATGTTTGTTTTGCACATCCAGCTCAAACAAACTTTAAATATCCAGTAGATTTTGGAGAGAATCGGCCTCAGGATGGGGTTTCCCGCGGCGCAACAGTCTCCATTTTTATTGCCATTCCACTTTCTTAATACATGTTATTTATTAGGATTTAGTTGCCGGTTTACAAGTCTTATGTTACGTATGATGTCTGCACACCTGATTTACTGATAGCCAAAGACACAGCAACATTTTTACAGCACTGTAAACCACAGCGGTGATGCTGATGGATAACAGCAGCACAGTGGCTTTGCGCTGCTCGCGATCACTGGGAGTGGTCGATTTAAAATCCCCGCCAACCGCAAACCGGGGACAACATTTATCAACTCTTAAGTGGGGGAAAAAATCTTCTTTTCAGGTTTGCGTCTAGCTCAGTGGGAAACTCCTAATGGTCCGTGAGGCTCATACTTGTTGATTTAATGCACACAAACAGAGCTTACACTCTGCAGAGGTAGTGAGGCCTTGGCAGCTGGCGTGCATGGATCCAAACACGCCGATGATGCTGATTGCTCACTCGTTTTGAGCAAACCAGTCAATTTTATGGAGACAGATTGGCCTTTAGACCGCGGCTGCAGCTGGACCTGGCTCATCTCAAAGTTCTCCACAGTGGGTCCCTGCAGTGAATCACACAGAGTCAGACCGAGGCCAGCATGCAGATAACACAAACCACTCCGAAGTAAGGGCTGCTTGTCTGCGAGTTCCCTAATGGGAGCGTGTTTATGCTTTGAGTTTTTATCGGCTGTGAAGGGCCCTCCGCCTCATGCGGAGGCTGGAATTTCTCTTGTAAAAGCTGCAAATCATGTAAATAGACGAAATGAAAGGGATAATCAGTCAAGGTGGGTGGAAAGTGAGCAGGGACGCCTGTCACATGCGTTCAGATTTGGCTGTGATGGTATCTTCTCTGTGGAGCAGACATGCATGCACAGTCCAGTTTGTCCTGGAGGGAGAGAAGGAACACAAGCCCAAAGTTTTGGCTCATTTACTCACTTTGGGAGTAAAACTGTTTCAAGACGCTGATCCCAATCTTTGATAAGCAGCTCTCCATCGCACCTTTGTTCCAAGAGAGAAGCGTTTGTCTGGCGACTGCGGCGGTCAGAGTAACTGATGCAGACGTTTCGATGTCTGGCTGCAGACATTTTTTACTATTTGATGAGATTGCTGTTGGCTGTGCTGAGGATAATTACAAATCATTCACTAAATGTTACTTTAAGGATATTGCATCTATTTTCAGCTTTGTGGAGAAGCAGCTGCTTCCATTGTTGGCAAATAAACAAAGATGAGTCAGAAAAGACTTCAGGAAAAAAATAAATCGGCAGACCAGGCGATTATTTCACAAAATGAAGATGGTAGATACAAATAAATAACCTAGGCTTCATACGGAGATTTACTTACAAAGTTAAGTGGATTTAATGTAAAGTGGAAATGGGAGTTTAATATCATCACCTGCTAAAAGTTCTAATTTCGAGGCCAGATATGAGTTTTTGTGCTATTCCCTGGAAGATACAGTCATTTTGGGTGATATGGATTGATAAATAAAACTACAGGTTGAATTTACTTTGTTTTGACACATTGTTTGTTTTTACAGAAAAAACTAATTCCCGGATGGATGTACTATTGATGTGGTTTTGTAGACAAGTGAATAAATCAACAGCTACTTTGTTATAGCAAGATCCATTTTTCCCCCAGGTCCATCTAAATAAAACTCATTCATGTGTTACATCCCTTAAAAAAAAACAAAAAAAAAAACAAAAAAAAAACATCTTCTATAAGGAAATTGTTGTACATTTTAAAGAACCACCATTTTATTTCTATTTTTAGGTTTCAAAAAACAAGAAAAACTTAAAACGTTTTTCTTGTTTTCAACCAAAGGTGAATTGTCAATCCACATTTTTTTTTTCAAAATGTGGATTGACAAAACTGCTAAAAGCTACCTTTCTTTTTATATCTATTCTTAAAACATTAGTGGGATATTTTATCATTTCCAGTAAAAGTCATATGAGCCACTGTAGGAGCTTCAGAGACATTCACAGCTCTGGAGCTGCAGGTTGCAGACCTCTGAACGATATATGTCACCGTTTTCTAAGTTGAACATCGTCTGTAATGTGATAATACCTGCAATAATACCTGGTGAAGCCATTATACAGATACAATTTCCAAACCAATTCAAGACCTGGAACAGCAGCCATTGCACAAGTGACAGCTTGATGCAAACTCCCAAAGTTTATCCCACTGGTGGCAGACGAAGATTTAAAAGTTTCATCTAATCAGCCAGATGGTTCCAGCTGGCAGCCCCAGTGTGTTTGTTAATTTGGTGTGGTAACATGAATGCTGTTCAGCTGAGAAAACATCAGCAGCTGTTTGCCTTTCTTTCTCTACAAACTCAATTCAATGTGACTTCTGTCTACTGTAGCCAAGGGAATTCCTAAAAAATATAAATTATTTGGACATCAGTTGTTGTCAAAATAATGTGGGCAGCTTCCAAATGGAACAGCTAAAAAAAAGCTGTTTATTCCTGAAAACATTGCTCTAGATGTTAGTGTTCAATCAGTATTTGTGTCTGTTGTCCTTATTGACCACAATTAGTCGCTGAGGTGCAGCTCTAGCAGGACTCAGCAGGAAGCTTGCCTGTGTGTTGCAGCTCATTGTCACTGAAGAGCTTAATTTTCACTTTTGTGAAGTGTTGTAAGCTGGAATCGCACAAAGAGCTGATAAATCAGGCTTCCCACCGTTTACACAACCAAACTACAGGCTGCGTTCTGTTCAAATAAACTTTTTCAGGCATCGCATCAGTTTCGCTCAGTTCCCCGAGCAGCTTGTTAGTGATGATATCACAGCGGTACTCCTCGAGTAAAATAACGAGCGGGTCACGGACTCCTCCCTTTGACAAAACACTGGGAAGTGACCAGTTCAGAACTGGACTCAAAGGAAACTCGATGGCTTGGCTGAGCAGCGTTCTCATTAACTCCCTGGTGTATTTTCCTGCTAAGAGACCCCATAGGGACGCCAACTCTCATCCCTCACTGATGCCAGGTAGTGATGTTTTTGTAGTAAAATGAAGGGAGAGACTTGGTGAGCACCCCTTTGAGTACTTTATGAAATTATCCAATTAGGAGCTGCAGGGTAGAGAGACAGGAAGAAGAATAGAGAAGAAAGACCCTTCTCTTATTCTCTCCTCCTTTCTTTCAGACACAAACAGCCAGCACTCCCAGATCCCAGCATGGATTAATCACTCTGTCTGAGCGAATGAATGGCCGCTCACATCTTTGAGGCCTGCTTTTTTTACAATTAAAGCTGTTAGACAATAAAACTCACGCCACAGAGTCTGCCCAGGCTTCCATAGCTTACTCTGGATTACTTTTACTATTTCCCAAAAAGTATTCTTGACCCTGCCAATTCTTTACATCTTCATCCCTCTTTCCATTTTAGTCCTTTTGTTTTTGTTACACAGCCGTTGTCTTTTTTTTTTTTTTGCTAACTCCCTTCACTTGTTTAATTGTTTTTCCACTTTCTCCTGTGTTCTGGTGAGAAGAAGCAGAACCAGATAATGAGGCGCAGAAAGGTCCCGGCCCATTAGTTACCGATGGAGGAGAGAGCAGGAGATTTTAACGGCCCTCTTGTTCTTGCGGCGTCGAGTCGGTTGAGTCAAATCACACGCGAGTAAACACAGCGACGTGCTGACTCACGCTGCCGAACACAGCAGAGATTCCACACTACAAATATTTACGCTCGCTGAGTTTAGTCAGAACGTTACAAGCTGTTTTCTCCTCGCCGTATCTTGATGTGTGAAATAAACAGTGGGGCAAATAAGTATTTGATCCTTTTATGTGGAGAGTAAAATAATAATACAATAATCAAGAAGAAATGAAGGAGAAACGTAAAAACTGAAAGCCTGGCTTTAGTGTTGTTTGTCACTATGCATTGATTTTTTATTGATGTTTTCGGTGCTATTTTAAATATGTTTTGTTTTATCTCTCTTGCAGCAGTAAAATTAGCCCATGGATAAATATGGTGCATTATTTCTACAAATTGTCTTTAGAAAAGAGTCACAGTACTGTGGAACTGAAGAACACCATGAAGCACGGAGGTGGAAGCATTATGCTTTAGGACTGATCTTCTGGTCGAGTTGAAGGGGTTTCATCTCAGTTAGATCTGAGTTCTTCTTTTTCTTAAGTAAAAATGATCATCAAGACATTTCATGGTCTGGGGCTTTACTGAAACCAAAGGTGAATTTTTTGACATATGAAAATACTGACTTGATTAACTACTAGACATTTAGATTTTGTCAATTTTGCTACCAGAGATTACACTACAAAATCATCAGGGAACTTATTTCCTCTTTTCTACATTTGAGGTAAAATAGATTGCATTGAAAAATGGTGGCGTTTTCCTGTAACTAAGCATATAGGAAGGTGGGATTTCTTCAGATGACTGGCCTGAAATGTAATCAAAGCTGAAAGAACAACACCAGAATTAATTTAATTCAACAGAAAATAAGTAGAGAAAAACTTGATGTGAAATATTTACATATCTATTTTCTGTCAGTAACTTGTTCCATCTTCTCTGGTTTGATCCATGTTTGATGAAATAGAAACCAGACTTTCTGCTACATGAAGGAGGTTTTCAGCATTTTAGCTTTTAAAATATTTTGATATGCAGAGTTCAGAGAGTTCGCATTCTCTTGTGTTACCCAAAGCTTAGAGAAACAAAGCTAACCATGATAGATAAAGATGCAAGATTTAGATTTAGAGTTTGAAGGGCAACTTCCAGGGCTGTGTAGATTAACTTGAGTTCTGATTTGAAGGCAATTGACACAAACACAAGAAACATGCTCTGAGACATGAACAAACAGGCAATGGAGCCGGTCAGAGGACAAATGGCGACTTGTGTCCCGCAGCAACACGGTCAGTCATATCCCCCAGAGAGTCAACGTTTACTACCAGACAAATAACAGGAAGCTCTGCTGGCGGTACAGCAAGAACTCCAACAATCCCCACCCTTGTGTCTCATTGGGTCCCTTCTTGTGCTGACTTAACTGAACGACCTCGTTCAGGCTCGTGTCGCCCCAAACAGACGTGGCCCGGGGTTCTGTGACACCGTACAGCGCTGCTGGGTATTGTTCCAGGCACATTGTGACTCAGGAGCTGCTTGTTTCTCCATTTCCTTCCTAAAGTAGACACAAAGATCAAATAATGGGGATGTGGTGTTGGTTGACTTTTATAAGTTTGACAAGTTTTTGATGGCAAAATAAAGAAGAAGCATGTCAGCTTTTTGTCAGCTCTTCTACAGTTCAGTGAGAGGCTTATTTTCTCCACATGTTCTTTGGAACAATTTGCAGAAGTGGTTTTCTAAAAGCTCCCCTTCCTTTGAAGCTTTTGTTCCAAAGTGTAGAAAGACGCCACTTGAGATGTGTCACACCTCCTCCCCTCGCAGATAGAGGAGGTAGTAAATCATTTTGTTTACCATAAACAGTTCTGTGATTGATAATTGTCCCAGCTGTTTCCCCCAAACTTTCAGTCGAGGCTTGTTTGCAATTAAGAGCACCATCAAACATTTTCTTTCTGCTAATCCTCACAGAGATAAGTGCTTCTCATGTGAGCATATAGTGACTAATACTGTGTAGCATGTAAATATTACATCAATTAATTTATATGGATCATACAAAAAGGTTGGCTATTCCCAACTCATAAACAACACAAGCTGTTAGCAATACATTTAGGCAAAGTATAAGTTTCTGTTGTTATAAATAAAAGTTTTTAAAAAAATCACAGACTGATTAAAAGGGGCTGTGTTGTGCATTTTCCAGCCACAAAGTGGCTTTTTATAGCACAATCAAGTCCTATAAAATGCACTTGATTGTGTATTGAAGATAACAACTGTTACCTTCAGATGGTATAAAAATACTATGTGTATCGCAAACACACACGCACACAGGTAAATTTTTTACACTGTTTTAACAACTTTAACAACACTGGTAGAAAAGTTTTAACATTTTTACCAGTGTTTCATTGAGAAGTAGTTTGTATAATGAGCTCTTCAAACGAGCAGTTCCACCAGGTGTGTGCTAATTGCTGCTGCTAGTCTGAAGGAGCTAACTGGGGAAGTCGTGGTGTAGTGGAGCTCTCTGAGGTGGAAGCTTGGAAGCTGCACCTCTGTGGAGGAGCAGCACCTTGAAGGTGGTGCTTGGTTCCCTCGGGCATTTTGCACACCTGAATGGTTGCCATGGAGATTAAAGAATTTCTCAAACATGCATTAACAAATCAAAACAACACCCAGGTCTGATTTTGATGAAGAAATAACATCATCACATGATGTAAAGGTCAAAAAGGTTGATTTTACAGAAAACTATGTTGCATGATTTGAGTTTAGGCAGCAGAGGGAAACTTAAGAATCCCTCAACCCAACGTCCATCTCCGGCTAATTATAAAGGATCCCAAGGCATTCCCATTGGAATGTTGATGGAGTGGGAAAGAGAGAATTTGAACTTGTTACCTATCCCAACCCAACTTCAAATAACCAGAAGACTATGAGTGGATAGATGGAAAATCCAAACAGATATTTGACTTGTTTCTTTTAGAAAAGAAAAACTAGAACTTTCAATTTAAACAAATGAATAAAATTTAATTTTAAGCTAAATGTGCTATGACTCTATTTATCTTCTAAGTCAGAATTGTGGAAAACCCTCTGTGTCAACAGTGGGTAAGTTTGTAAACTGACAAAGATGGATTCTGAATTTGTCATGCCTAAACCCAGCAGAACCAGCCTGATCACCTATTTTCATGTTCCTTTCTGTGGGATTCCTAACAAAAAGAAAAAAAAAAAAATCAGCAATCCTGTCAACATTATAAACCAAACATGAGTGTGGGCTCAAGACTCCTGATGTTTTATGCTTGATGAACATGAATCAACTTTGGACAATGTCATCAAGTTCGAAATAAACAGCCTGACCGAGCGAAGGCGGAGAGGCTCGGAAAACTGATTACAGGGCTTCGATTTCTAACCCACACTTGACCAAAGAATCAACATATTCGCTGTATAACATTTCAAGAATAGATGAGAAGAGAGGGACCAAGAGAAAAGAGAGGCGTGTTTAACAGAAAATAGCTGTACTCTCCTGGATTGCCAGCTCTACGTCGTTTGCCAGCAACAGTATTGAGGGGAGTGTGTTGCAAAGAGGAGTGGACTACTTTCAGGATAGATTACATTTACAGCCTGAACTCTGCCCAATAGTTGGAGAGTAAAATAAGCACAGCCACCCTATTGGAAGCCATGGCAGCATGATGCAAACACTCCACCTCATCTCATCTCTTCCAGTATCTCCTAAGAGCAGATTTACCATGTTTAGGATATTTGGAGTAAAGTCTTTATCCTCTGTGCGCTCCCTCAGTTTGACTTATTGAAGATAAACTCCATCTGCAGTCTGTGTTTGTTTTTATACGTGTGTGTGCTCTCTTAGTCAGTGTGTGAGTGTAGGTGAGATAATGCAGAATACGTCAGCCTGGGCTTAGATTACGCTCCGGTCATGTTGAATGATTCACTTCAGGGTTATCTTTATTCTTTAAGATAAGGTGGACAGTTCTCAGACCCTCACACTCTCACTGTTACTCCATCTTCACCGTCTTGAGTCCTACCTGCAGTCTGGATGGTTGCAGATTTATTTCAGTAATGAGAAGTTGGAATAGAAACAGCGAACCTTCAACATTACGGTTTTATGGAGGTTTTTAACCGTCATAAAACCAGATTGAGCCTGGAGGTATTAAAAGTACTCTGCAGGCTGGGGTTTACATTGCCTTGTAAAAGAATTCACACCATTTTAACTTTTTTACATTTTCTTATACTGCTATCACAAATTTTAAAGTATTTTATTGGAATTTCATGGGAAAGATCAACAAATAAGCATCATTTAATTGTAGAGTTGAGTGAAAAACGTTTTCCTCAGAGTTAACTGGAGTCCCCTTGTGCGTGTGAAGGTGAAGGATGGAAAGGTTTCTTAGAGATAATTAGTGAACAAACAGCATCATGAAGACCAAAGAACACAGAAATACCTATAAAGCAGGGTCAGGTCATAAAACATCACTCCAAGCTTTGAACATCTGCCAGAGTTCTGCTATTAATACCAAAATTATGGCACAACTGCAAACCTAACAAGATACTTAACTAACCTGGCAAGAAGAGTCTAAATAAGGAATTAGTCATGTGGTAGCCATGGTAACTCTGGAGGAGCTGCAGAAAAAGACAGGCAGAAAGAGACAACCATAAGATGCTCTGTTTGGTGTTAACAGACATTTGAAAGAAAAATTAACTTAAGGGAAACTGTCCTAAAGCCAGGGCAATCCTAGAAAAAAAAAATATTTAGAGAATGTGGACAATTTAGATGAAAGCGTATTCATGACCTAGAAGGGCGAGATTCAGTGACGATAGTCAAAACTTGATGTTCACAGACACTCTCAATCTAAGATTGAGCTTTTTTGCAAAGAAGACTTGACAAAAATTCAGAGCCATAACCCAAAAGACTGTAAAGTTCTACTAAATATTATGTCAGAGGCTAAATACAAATGAACTCTTTCCAGATTTTTAAATGTAGGCTCTGCAGTGATTTATGTTGGTCTCTCGCAAATAATACCCCAATGAAATACCAAAAGGCTTCTTCTGTAACGTGACGAATTGTGAAAAAGTTCAAGAAGTATGAATGCTTTTACAAGACACTGTGCGCTACAGTGGCTTCAAATGTCTCCTTGTCGACACTTCAGCCAATAAGTTCTTCTCCAAGGACAAATGGTAAAACTGGAAAACCGTTTATTTTCCTAACCATGGCCAAAGTATAATGAACATCTGCAAAAATTACACATCTTAATAAGATTTTCCAAATGGCTCTCCACAGATTATTTGACGTCACTTCTCTTTTCCTTTCTTGTCATTTTGTTCTCTTATAAAGACTTGCCTCTTTCCACCCAGCCTTTCCCTCTCACTCAGAGAGACACCATTCATTAGAGCTGCGTATTTGTCCATACTGCTCTGCGCTCTCTAAACAAAGTGGATGAAGCAAACACCCAGGAGTGTCTAATGGCTTCCCCAGCTGTTGATGCACTAATTGCACCGCCCTCAGAGTGCAGCGTATCTGTCTCCTTTAGCCGTGATGGATCTTCGAGTCCGATTGCAGATTGAGACGACACACGCAGAGTTATGGTTAGCATATATCACCCCGTTTTTGAGAAATAGTTTCCTTTCTCAAACACAGCTGCAACTGGTTTTATCCCTCTATCTTGCTCAGAAAAGGAGAAAAATAATAAAAAGAAAGACTTCGTGGATAAATGTTAGTGTCCAATCCCACCTGAAACCACTCAGACATGCCTTTGGGATACAATTGGAAACATTTTTTTTGTATCTACCTGTTTGACTTTTCTTAACTTTAACTTACCAAGCAGTAGTTCTTGTTTTGGACATGCCTCGAGGCTTTAAAATGATTTTATAAAAAAAAGATATGTAAGCAAGGGTTTTTTTTTAAATAATTGAGCTTGTTTTTAAGGCTTAATGTTTTGGAATGTGCTGATGTGGCGTTATTTTCTGACCAGCATTACTCAAAGCAGTAGAAATTAACCACATTCTGGGACACTAAATTCTCATTTAAATCCTGCAGGTTTGCTGAATGTTGATTCTGTGTCACACTGCTAATGGGGATTTACCTCCACATGCTTAAATTACTCTCCTGCTTGGCTCCCTGTGGAATGCAGTAATAGCCTCAGAATATAAAGTACAGCACTTCAATAGGGTTTGTCATTGCTAAGAGATTAATCCACAGCACCTCATGGTGCTGTAAGACCTTTAAAAACCCAGGAGAATGCATCATATGCTCTAAACACTGTCCTACAATGGCCCACAGTTAAAGAGGGATGCAGCACCACCAGAACTGATGCTTATTTATCAATATTGGCATTGATCCTGATTTAAATTTTGCACAATGGTGAGGAATTAAAACCCAGTTGAGTTTATTTTCAGAACTGATTGTGGCAGATGGGATTTAGAAACTGGAAGAGGGTGGAGGTGAACTTGCAGGCAGTTCAAATTAATTTTGCAACCCATGTGATTTAACTCAGTACTGTCAAAGGTTCTAAAAAAAGTAAAAAATAAAATAAAATAAATAAGAATAAAATAAAATAATAAAAAGCCCAGACAAGACCCATGTACCTTACCTTAATATGAAATGTTAGTTTTCAAAAGCTGAAGAAATGTCAAAAACAAATTAAGTCACTTTTCTGAGAATCCTGTAAGCATTTATTCCAGTTTCGTGATTCCACAGCTTGACGACAAAGTATTGAAAAATCCAGCTTTGATTTAGTCGGCTTATGTTCTTATCTGGTAAAAGATGGTTTCTCCCTCCAAGTTAACCACACATTAATTTCATGGCAAAACACAATACACCATTTAATGTTCATGAAAAAGAGAAGGTTTTAGCAATAGTCTTTTGGAAAACTCCTTAAAAATATATATTTTTTCCCAGAATAAATTTTACAAATCAAACCTTTTACAACAATGTGGGTTGGATTAGTCCAATCATGGTGGTATTTATGCTGCTTTCAATTTTAGGAGGTGCTAAAGCCAAAATGTGAAAAAAGCCCCATTGTTTGCTTTCACAGAGTATATGTCATTAAAATCAAACTATGTTTTGAAGTTCAGTGTAGCTTTTCCCAGATCAGGTCTTATTTTATATTTCGAACCAGATATGATTCATTATAGTTTAGCTTCTTCACAGGGATGGAAAAACTCTTTAGGTTACATTCACATGAAATTATGTAACAGATGCTAACTGTAGCATTGTTAGCAGCTAGCAGTTAGCCAGTACTGGTACTATTCTCATAGCCACCAAATTCCTGTTTTGTCCATCACTCTGTTACTGTTTATTTTCTCCCCGCCCAAGTACCCAAAATGCTGCCACATAAACACTTTTTCTGTGTTTATGTGGCACAATACGCTCTTTCATGTGTGTGTTGTCACATAAATGGGTGACAACACTTAACAACCCACTGATTAACACAACAGGGCATCTTTGGAACTACTACATCACAGTAGTTCTCTAAAAGTACAACATTGTTGCATTCATACTCAAAAAACAGACTCAAAATGAAAAATCATAACATTTCAAAAATTATTTTAAATAAGTCGTATTTGTCTCTTCCATCAGCTACGGATGCAGCAAACGGTATTTTTATCTAAGTACTCCCATGGATCTGAACTTATCTGTGTAAGCTTTTTTATCAAACAATTTTAAATTATGATTTAAAATTTTGAACTGCAGATTTTTAAGGTTATTCTTAAAGTATTCATATTTATCATAAATATTTATCAGTATTCATGTAAACTGGCCAATATTTGGCCAGTTTATATGGCTAAATATATATATATATTTTTTTTTTTGTTGACTTGTTTTGCTTGGTTGAAAGCACCAAAGTAGCTCAAATATCCCTTTGGATGTTTCTGAAGAGCAGTCAGAGTTTTGTTTCAGTGTTTTATGTTTTTGTTCCACTTTAGTTCTCATTCCCTCACCGATCTCAGTGATTCCTTAATCCCACATTATTTTTCATTACATTTGAGCTAAAATATCATGAAAGCATTCAGAGAATGTGTTATCCAGTGTATTGAGGACATTTTGTTTGTTGATAAGTACAGAAGTGAGTTGAAATATGTTTGCATAGAAACGTCATTGAGAAAATGCTTTAGTCTCCAGACAAAAAAAAAAGGATAGAACAAATTCGACACAGTGTTTTAGCAATGAAACCGATAGGCGTGAAAATGGCATCTGTTAATGCTATCAAATAGCCGTCCGTCTGCTCGCCTCTCACACCTAAAAACTCTCCTGTTAAAATTCCTTTCATGGATCAGACTGGTCACACATTTCTCACACTGATCCTTTCCTGATTCGGATCCTTGATTTGGCAAAAATAAACAGACCAACAATGAGCTGAGTGAGATTATGGCAGAATCTTCTCACCGAGCGACAAAAACCTTTCAGTCTCTTTGGTGTTTGTTTCACGTGAGCATGTTTGGGCTTTCAAGTAATGAGCCCGATCTGTAAAGGTGCCCAGCAGGCCGGGGAGTGCTTTTGACAATTCCATTCTCCGTCTGGCTGACCCTAATCTGGATTAGTTGATTTTCTTTCCCTGGATTAACATCTTGTGGTTCAATTAAACATCACGCAGCCCAATGAGTTTGAATCGTGGCATTACTGAGTGCTGCAAGGAGGTAGAAGCGTAGCTGAGAAAGATCCAGCCTCAATGTTTCCTCCGTGGGAATCCAATTCTCCACTGTCCAGCCAAACCATCTGGCTCAGACAGATTTTTCTGTTCTTTCCTTCTCCTTCCTTTTATTTTCTTTCCTCTTCTTTTCTTTTTCTTTATTTTCTTTCCTGCATACAACTTTGCCGAGTTATTTTCTCTACATTTACTCAAAATTTTAGAAAATTAATCAGAATATTTTAACGCAATCTCAGTGATATCAGTTAGGGATGTTTCTGGAGCTCAATTTCTAACTTTGAAAACTAAATACAGAAAGGTATATTTTGAGTTACTTAAAGGTTTTAGGCATGTTTTTCTGTAGAACTAAATATCATGCATCCTTTTTTTAAATTTGTGATGAAAGTCTTGCTAGGTGCCATCAAACCCATGCAATGTGCTTCTAGATAACACATTTAACCAATACAATATTATTTGTCCCAATATTAAAGAAATATCTGGATTATTGACAACGTGCCTTGTCAACATGGGGAGATCTATTCTAGTTTTGTTTTTAAAAAGTGGTCAATAAGTCAAGAAACTTCCGTAGCATCTGTCTTTTAAACTTGAAAATCTACATAGAAATCTGCACTGAACTTCAATTGTCTTACATTTAAATTTTTGTTCTCATTTTACCCTTTCTTATGTTTGCACTTGTTTTTATGTGTGAAAATAACATATTAGGACAATAATCTACTGTTTTGCCATTGCTTTTTACATTTGAACTAGTCTGCCAGTTGAGAAGAAGATGTCAGTTGTGCCAAAGCATATGCAAAACCAAAAAAATAAACACATACTTGAGCGACAAGAACCTTTGGCCTGCTGGGATGCCCTGAAGAGGAGGGCTTGAGTAAGAAGTACCTCTTCAATTAATGACGTTTAGTTGCTCTTCAGGAAGGCACTTGACTGCTCACTTGTGCTGCAAACTGCTCAGATGAAAGCCGCTGCCAGCAGGACCTGGCGGTGCTTTAAGAGGATGCCTCTCAGGTGTGAATGTGCATAGCCATTAAAACCTGAAGTGCACGACTTGAATGTTGGGTCAACAAAACCTCTCCCTGGGTGGAAAGATGAGAATTCAATGGTCCACTGATGTACAGAGCTTTGTGTCAGATGGAAATTATATCACCCTTATAGAAAATAAACCCCTCGCTGTGTCACAGTCTGGTGTGCTAATTTTTTTCTTTACAGAATGGAGTCTTGGAGTGCTGTCGCATTTATTTTGTTAGAAATAGTCTGTTATTTTTCTTAACTTTTGGGCCATTGTTTAAACAGGCTGGGATAAACAGTTGTGGCCAAGAGCTGGATTTGCTTGAAACCTGAGATACATGTCAGAGGAATCTCAAATGAAAGAGGAGCTCTGGTTTGTGGTGGAAAAATAGAAACAAGAATTAGGTCTAACAGATGGAGACGATGGAGTGATGTGCAAATGAGAGTGGACAGACAGAACCTCTGCGCAGTTACTGCCAGTAGTTCTTTTTGAATTTAATACTTCTGAAGCAAAAGACATTGAGCATCACATAACTGTGCGTCATATACTTAGTTTCTGAATTATAAAGTATGCATGAATAAAAATTATATTTTTTTTTACCGTCCTATTTTTGCTAAAACCATTTGGAGAGGAGCTGATCTAAACTTTTACCCACCGCTAACGATAAAGACAGCAGCAGTGTTGAGTTGATTTGCATGAGAATAAGTCTTTCTGGTTTTCATCTTTCTCTCATTAGCAGATCCAAACAAGAAAATATAAATTTTAAGCAAAAAAACCCAAAAAACTAATGCTGGTAGAAAACTATGAAATTATGACTTCAGATTTAGTCATTTTCACAAATCTTCAGCACCAAGTAAAGTTGTAGGAAAAATAAATTAACTCACAATTCACTTTTTAGATATCTCTCAAATGTTCAATATAAATTATTTTGTGTAAATTCGAAGGGAAACATCAGGATGATTGAATTTCACATAGGAAACGGTTTAAAGGAGGATTCAGGAGAAGCTAAGAGGAGAGAAAAGTGGAAAGTTAAGAGTCCTGATTGACTCTAGTACCTTCCTTGTCCTCTTAGTCTCTGAATTGTTGCCCTCATTCTTTCTTCCATCCTCTAAGCCTCAGTTTACTCTCTGTGACTTTAAGCCAAGTGGTTGATTTCATCCATGCATGCCGACCTGCAGCATTTGGTGGGGGCTGGCCGGATGGAGGTGGAGGTGGTGACTGTTTCTGTCGCTGACTAGATCATATGTGACACCGTAAGCCCTTTTTACCCCGCCGCGGTCCGCCTTAAATCCTCTTCTCTGCACTGACTGACAGCAGCCAGACGTTCTTTGGCTAAGACAGCAGCAGCTTCTTTGTTTCACCTCCTGCCCTGGATGACGTAAAAACCATCAAACCAACATCGACTTTCTGGCAATTTCTCTCTGCAGAAAATCATGAGGGTGGGTTAGATGCTTTGTGGTTAAATGGTTTCTTTGTTGAAATGATTTGTCATTGACATTCTGGCAGAACTGTCCCAATCAACGAAGAAAAGCCCATCTGATTGCCCAGGACGGTGTTCTGCTCATGTATTTGTGTTATCCGAAGCTGCTTCGTCTAAACACATCACACAGAGGTTTTAGTTGTGAACACAATCGGCTTTTCCCAAGGCTCATTTGTTTAAACTGTTGTTTAAATAGTGTATTAGTTTACCACTTCTTATGGCTGTTTGTGTCTTTGCTTGGGCGTGGACAGAGCTCAGACATGCCGTTTGTCTCACGTGTTGCGTCCATGTTTTCTGCCATATGTGTTAATAATAACTTTAATTATTTTGTTGTCATGGTAAAAACTTTCCTCTCTAGTGAGAAATAACCTCTTTTGGCCTTAAATGTTTTAAGATGAGCTTTATTTGAGTACTGGTTTCTCTTATGTTTGAAGAAAGAGATAAAGTGACTCATTTATCTCAAAATCTCTTTATTCCAACTTCCTCAAAACTGCCAGGGTCAACTTTCTATGGACTTATCATTACCCGTCATGGAACATTTTCATATATTGCTGTGTTGTTGCAACACATTTAGGATATTTAATTAGGATTCACTTTATTGCATAATCTTAAAGTGGAATGAAAGTAAGGCTAGTATTTTTTATTTATTTATTTATTTTTTTTGCAATAACTCTTTTAATCTGATACCCATAAAGAAAATCCATTGTAATCTCTCCATCAGCTGTCAGATTTCATCTATCATCTTTGCAAAATAGCACAACCTCCGTCAGACTGGGTGTGAACAGCAATTTTGAAGTTTGTTTCAGTTTTTTTTTATTTAGGTTTAGAGTTTGACTAGGCCATTCTAAGATATGAATATGCATTGATTCAACCATTTTATTATAATTTGAGTGATCTTGTTCTGCAGGATTTTCCTGTATTTAGCTCAAGCTCTCTTCTCAACATCTATGAGCAGCTTGCTTGACTCTTCTGGTTAAACGTATTACCACAGCATAACGCTCCCACCACTGTGCTTCATACTTCGGATTATGTGTTTGTGGCAAGGCTAGTTTTCTTGCACACATGGCTGCATGTAAATGGAAAAGTTCAAATCCTAGTTTCAGCTGATCTTCTTCCAGAGTTTTTGTTGCTTTTTCTATTTAGTGGTATAAATTTATTTCAGTTGTTTTAAATAGTGCATTTTCTCCACAAATTAAGCTTCAATAAAGCTGCTCTACATGAAGTGCAAAATTTGAAAATAAATTTCAGTTCAGTTTTATGCACTGATTTGTGTTGGTTTGTCACATAAAATCCCAGTTCAATACAATAAAGATGGTCGTTTGAATCGTTTTGCAGAGTAATCTTTTAAAACCAGAAAGCGATTGAAACGAGCATCAGCAGCCTTTTCTTTTCATCTGTGTCTCCTGATTCTCAATATACATGCCAGATCTGCAGGAAAGGTCAACTTACAAATGACAGCCTTGTACTAAACTGCGCTTTCGACCCCATTGTAGCAAAAATGCTCCCACAATGCAACTGCTCTGAGGAATAAATCATCACCTTCTGACCTCGCGCACTGACCCTGTAAACCCCGGAGAAAACCTAAAGGTGTTATGGATGATAGCAGAAACGGAGATAAAGGAGGAGGAGGGGAGTGAGGAGAAAAAAAGTCCTGGAGTAGGAGCCGTTTCCTTTCTCTCATGGAGCTTTTATGAGTTTGACAATTAATAGTCTCTGTAGGTCTCTTGAAAGCCGAATTGAGCCAAATTGTGTCTTAGCTTTTCAGTTTCGTTCAAGCGTGCCGACCGACAAAAGGAAAAAAAAAAAGAGGAAAAAAGAATGGTTGCGATGGTGAATTACCCTTAAAGCTGCTTTTTTGAAACATTTCCTTTTTGTTTTGCACACATAGGCTCTATAGGCAAGCCTTCCTCATGCAAAGTTACTATTCTGCAAAGTGAAAACACTTTAAAACAGAGATCTTTCAGCAGCTCTTCTTATTGCGAGAACATTCGGTGAGAGAAAACAGATCATATTGAGGCTGACGTTTGTTTATTCGGGCTTGACATCTGAAGGCAGACATTATTTTCGGCCGTCGCAGTAGCCGCACATCGGCATGCTATACATCAGCGGCTTTCGCCTTACAGACAGCGAGGCATTCATGTTAAAGCCGACCAGTAAATCAAGAAGAGGGTGCCTCAAATTATGTTGAACTTTAAAAGGAGTGGGAAGGGAGGGCTCCTGCCTTTGTATGGAGAAAGTTTTAGCTGACATCTGTAAAAACATGAGGATGGAACTAGAAATAACCACGGACAGAGGGAGATAATGAGATGTACAGGCAATATGAGAGAATAGTTGAAGCATTCCTGTTTTTAAGTCCACTAATGATGTCTAACGGGCCTAGAATTCAACTTTGGCCACCAAATTTCTTCCCATGCTTTGTTTTTTGTCTTGGGGTCTGAAGTGCATACAAATGGCTTGTTAATTAAGATGAATAGTACTTTTAAAAGGCTCATCTTCATGATAATAAGAGAAAGTTAAACATGTGAAGCTTGTAGGACCTCCTTGTAGAGTGGAAGTAGTTGTGGAAGTATGTGTGGGATGAAAAAAAAGGAGAAGTGGGGGAAGGGTGGCTTCACCATCACACATGTCTGAATGAGCATGTCGTTGCCTACCATGTGATTGGTGCATAGTTTTTCATCTGTGTGGATCCATGTGTGAAAAGAGGCAGCGCTCTGTCCAGGCCCTCCAGTCGGTTTCCATGAAAGGCCTCAGTGGGGGGGAAACTGTCCCTTATTGTGGACTTATCTGGCAGAAATCTCTCTTTCTTGTTTTACACCACCTCATGTTAAATTCATCAACATTTCTTCTTCATTTTTGCTTCTTTTGCTCCAGAGAACTCTCTAGATCTGGTTTTCATGCCATACTTTATCCAGCTAAAGCCTAAATGACCGCGGCAGATGTACGGCACACCGAGAGAGCACAATATTTTATGACCATCAGTGAAAGTGGAGGAAGGTATTTGTTGGCTATGAAATAACAGGTTTAAAGGACAATGAAGGACAGGAGAAATTGGACCCCGACCACATGGTCCATGATGCTCTATAAAGTACTTTGCTTATCTGAGCTTCTTGGGGATTATTAAAATAGCAAGACTAAACCACCCCTTAATTGGACCAACGAGAATTTAGGTCGGTTACCATGAGACATAAAACCTCAGAATTGTGAAATTATGAAACAAAAAGAAAAAAATCCTCAGTCAGTCTTGAAGCTGCTTTGCAAAGGAATAGATCAATTTTTCTGACGTTAAGAAATGCAAAGGAATAATTATGTTGTATAACCTAATCTGGAAGGTATTATAAAGGTATCCACAGCTGTTGTTTGTGAGTGTAAAGTTTATCAGATGAGAACAGTATTTCTTTTACCTTTTACTTTTTTATGTGTCCGATGTCATTACAAACATTTGATTATTACCATGAATAATTTTAACTAATAGATCAGTAAGCATTGTCCACATGTACAATAAACATGTTTTTTCTTTTTCTTTTCAGAAACCCAGGCAGATGGGTCATAATAGTGTTTCACAATATTCAGTTCTTGGCCCATTATAGTTTTCTTACATAAATGAGAGAGGAATAAACCTTTCCAACATAGCCTTTCTACATTGCAACACTGTAGTTTTCTTCCATGGCTAAAGCTGTTTGAAAAGTTTGACATGCTTTTGAGAGCAAACAAAAGCAGCTCTCACCTTTGGCACTCTCAAAGATACTTTTTAGCACTTCAACGACTAGATTTAGAGTCAGAAAATGTCAATGAGATATATTAGCTTACTTAATTGGCAGCAACTTTTTAAATGTTCAGAATTTTACATAGAAAGATAAAATAATTGTTGTTTATCTGCTTATTTAAATTTTTAAGTAGGATAATCATTTCTCTTTTACTTTAGAGATATGCATACTGCTTATAAATGTTCATGGTGTTTTAATGCTGAAGAGTGTAAATGATGGGCAGTAAGATTGAACACTGGTTTTCTCATCCATCACTGCATGCTCTGCCCTAAAGTAAACTGAAGATCTTTATGAGCTCTTAGCCTCAGTCAGTGGTATGTGTTCATATACAAAACCATGTTTGGTCAAAATTTCAGCTTACTTATCATTTCTCATATGGAAACAAAGAGGTTGGGATGTTTGTCCATATCTACCAGGAACAAGCTGTAAGAAGCTGAAGGTAAAAAGAAGCTTGAAATTTGAAAAAAAAAAAAAATGGTCATGAAATGGTTGATGGAGTGTGTGGATTGCTCTCTTTATACAATCTTACTTCAGCCTTGACCTTACAGGTTATTTTTCAAGTCCACATGCTGATGTTTTAAACTTTGCTTACAGTCTTGTGGCCTTCATTGTACAAACCACAACCTGATGGTAAAAATAAACAGGGATTCTTGTGGGCCGATTTTAAATAGTTTTTACTTTTTTTTCTGCGTGTGAACCATAGTTGTTCTCCTTAAACTTTTCTACATTTTTCACACCTCATAATCCATCCATTATCACACACACTTCTCCTCAGTGGGGTCATCAGGGGTTCTGGTGCCTATCTCCAGCACCCTGGACAGGTCATCACAGAGTACACTACTCAGAATTTCAAACTTTAATGTATTTTGTTGAGATTTTATGTGCAACACCAAGACAAAATAGTTCAAAGTTTTTAAGTACAAATAAAGTGATACATGACTTAGATCAAGAATCTAAATACTGAATTTTTTGCCTGTGGTTTTCCACAAAGCAGCTCAATCTCAGACTGAATGCAGAGTGTTTGTGAACATCAATGTTTAATTCTTGTCAGATTCTCAGTTGTGTTTAGATCTGGACTTTGACTGGACCATTTTAACCCATCAGTATGGTCGGTCTAAACCATTATATAGCATCTGTCACTCTTTGTGGAGGGTTTTTGTATTTTTATAGCATGTTTTCTTCAAGCAATATTTAGCCTGTGATATTGGACCTCTAAGGCTGTTATGCAGCAGCAGCACATAAACAGACAGAATTACACTCAGGAGTTGAATTTTTTTTAATTGTATTGGAGTAAAGTGGGCTGAATACATTTGCATGCTATGCTTTATAGATTTTTATTTGAAAAAAAGTGTATAAAACTGTAATAATTTTCCTTCCACTTTACCTTTGCACACTTTTCTATTGGGTCTCATAAAACGTCAGTATAATACTCTAAATTTAAAAATGTAACAAAGTTAAAAACTTCTTCTTGGCGCTGTAAATTTCAATGTTGGCATTGCTATGTGTAAGTAGTTGTGAGTTATCATTATGTGGGGGTCTTGGGTTGCAGTTAATGTTGACCCTGGGTCATAGGTCAGTCAGTCAACCAGTTTAACTACCACATCCTCCTACCTTGCACATACACATGTTATCACACACACATGCACAGATGTTGAAAAAACACATTCTGTTGTTATCCTAAACTTTTCTACATGCTCATAATCTTTAAATAAAAAACTCCAAAGCTAAAGCTTTCTAAATAAACACAGTTTGACTTGCAGTACTTTAATGCATGGGGAACGACACCCCGCCCAATGGGTAGAATCAAACGCGCGTAACATTAACACAAAGTTCTGCACAGACGCATTGTTTAACCTTTGATTTCAGGTTACAGTGTTAACTTTCTGCAGGAGTTTAGATCAAATTCTAACAGACATCCTCCTGCTGATGTGCGTTTTGTCCCCTGAGCTTCTGCAAAGCTCATGCATTCATCATTTTTCCCAGCAACTCTGAAATTGAAACCATAATAGCCTCTAAAGCACCTCAGAAGTCGTGGAAGCCAAAGCTGGTTTCAGGAAAAAGATGTGCGATATCTGCTGTGTCTCACTTAGATTGAAGATTCATCAGTGAGAACCCCAGGAAGGGAAAACCTGACTTCATCTGTGAGGATGGTGACAGCAGATCAAAGCAAAATTCATTCTGGAATAAAATTGATATCGATATCCAAATTTAAGCAAAATTTGCATAGTGCTCCGTTATTGTAAGTAAGGCAAGTTGTATGACATACTCTCTCACTGTAATAAATTATATTTACTTTGACCTACAGGTGGACGTTTCATCTCATGATTGCTCCATTGCGCTTTAACCTAACACTGTAAAAATGTTCAGATTTATGCAAAAAAAACCAGAATATTCTTTCTCTCATTTTGGATTTTTTTTTATCCTTACATTTTAGGTTATGAATTCTATTCTTATCAGTAAAATGCAAAGTATTTTTATCCTCTTACATGCATAAGAACAAAGTTATTACTTAATACTTTTTACTTTATCTCATGTTAAGGAAAAAAATATATATATATTTATGATATTTGATATATTTTAAAGGAGAGGCTTTAGTGATTTAAACCAAATTATTTGGTAGCTCTGATAAGGAAGTTCAGAAGCCTTACAGAGACGACTTTGCCTCTTTGAACAATCTCTGTAGATCATCTGGCGTCCTGGGTCCTCTTTATGTTCCCTTACCTTAATCTCAGCCCTCAGGTTTATTACAGGATTATGCGAACTGAGATGAGATGCCCATTGGAAAAAAACAAACAAAAAAAAAAAAAAAAAAAAAAAAAAAACCTCAAAAAACTTCCCCGGCCCCCCAGCTCCAAGGTTTCCCCCTGTAT
>NW_015113336.1:76263-176582 GCF_001443285.1 Poecilia latipinna
TTTTAAAGGATTTGGGAAAAAGAAGAGGAGACCCCATGGGAAAAAAAAAAAAAAAAAAAAAAAAAAAAAAAAAAAATACTCTAACAGACTTCCCAGGCCCTCAGCATCACAGGTTCTCCACTGTACTTATTAGTGGGAATGTCATAAATAGGGAAATAGAAAGTCAGAAATTACTAATTAGAAGTTCCTTGAAAATCTGATCAACATTAAAGTGGAAAGTGTAAAAATAATAATAATAATAATAATAATACATGTATTTTATAGAAATGTGTCCGTTATCACAGCTGATTTAGCTAAAAACAACAATTTCTTTGCCTAGAGTTTCCCCTCAATATACATTTTCCTATAGTTTTCAGAGGGAGATTATGCTACTGCAATGAAACATCGTTTTATTTTAAGTCCAACATTTTATCTCAGGCAAATTTTCTGCATTTTGGATATGGAGTCTTAAAATATACAGTATGCATATTTTCAGACATTAAAGCATATATCTGAAAAACAACAGAAATCTTAACTTTTAATCTGCTTTGGGGGGTTTGATAAGCAATTACTGAGAGCTTTGTTCCCCCAGTTTCTCTCTTTTCCATGGTCTGCATGGTTTGAATGCCGTAATTTCAGGTAATTGCGGAGAGTGCGGAGCGATAAGGCCACAGACTCACGCAGAATCAGTGGCACCAACACTGAGGGAGGCGGCAGACTGCAGTTACGGTCTCCTTCCATTTTTAAGAAGCCTTTTTAAAAGGACAGACAACCGATAAAGCGAAAATACAATTCGTTCCTTACATCTTCAAAGCAAAGCTTTTCACAAATAGGCTAATTATTTTGTTTTTGAGCTTTCATCTCTCACCAAGGAGAGAATGCTTGTTTTGATGTTCTTCTAACCTCTCAATGCGTGGATTCGCAGCGTGCTGCGTCTAATAGGCTATGGTAATTTGGATGATGGTTTTGAATTATGCTTCACCTTGAAGGGGAGCTAAATCTCGCCTTTACTCCATTAGCTCTGCTCTGACCTTGGGGTAGCCTGATTAGGTTTCCCATCCCGCTCTCACAGGTAAGACTGAGAGTCAGTTTATAAAGAAAAGAAGAACTTCTCGCAGATACAGGACTCTAAATAGTGTCACCACGTCATGATTTGTTTCCACTCCTGTGTGTGCATGAAGCAACGGTTTGGCCCCTGTGACCTGGTAGGTTGTTGATACCGTTAGGATCCTGTAGGAATGCTTGTAGGGAACCTCGTTTGGCAGGAGCTCACACAGAGCTTGAGGGGGGTCTCCTGCAGACAAACAATCTTTTAGCAGTTGGTGAAGTGGCCCACTGAGAGGAGACTGATCCCCTTTATTGAAAGCACTTGTCTCCTTGTTGGTTGCACAAAGTGAAGGTGCTCAGCGATAATATGCAGACTCTACTTTTGTTTTGTCTGTTTCTAACTTGGTCAGTTTTTTTGGCTACATAAGATTTTCAGGGGGATATGATCCTATCCTGGTTTCTCTCCTGCACTTTGTGATTCGCTTTGGCAGACGACCAACTTTGTCTGCTTATTCCCCTGGCACTTTCCCATTGGATTCCTCTCTCCTGAGCTCGCATGCACTTTGCTCAGCCTGATGACTGCGGTTGGAAGATGGATTACCCTGCAGGCATTTGTTTGACAGATCGAGCCAGTTGCGACTGTACACGTGCTGAAGAAGCTGTGGAGAAGAGATTGGTTTGACCTTGTCGTAACTGTTTAGATGTGCTTCCTGGTGTTGTTAAAACACAGAATCGGGATTGCACTTTTACCAACGCCCTTGACCTGCAGAACCCTTGAGGTTTTAAGCTTCATAAATCTGGACCCAAGAGCCTGTGACGTTTTGTCTAAACATTTAAAACAACTTTAAAGAGACATGGTGGTGGAGGTGGAGATGAAGTGAAATAATGATCATCTTCATCCCAAGAGCTCCAGCCTAAATGTGGACTTTCTTAAGCCCAGACATCAGCTTATTACTTATTTTACATAGCATGAAATGTATCACATGTGCAGCAATCCTTCTTTATGTCTTTGAGAGCAAAACAACTAGAAATGTCTCTAGGGATTTTTTAGACAGTTTATAATCAGTTTCCAATGTGTAGATTCTTTCACCAAGTCCAGTGACCCCGGTGTAAGAATTAGAAATGTGTGTTTTTACAAGATATAAGAGGGTTGTTGGAAGGTTCTGGAAGTTCATTTGTTGAAGAAGTTTTGTGAATTATTTGGGATGTTTTGAAATAATCTGCATGTCTACAGCTTCTTGAAGTGTTCAAATTTAGTAGTTGGAAGGTATGCACAGTGATAGGATAAAGATAGCCTCCCACTCTTACTTTCAGTGTTTCTCTCCAAAGATTCCACCAAAACATTTCATTATTGAGGTCTGTTTAAGGGCAGATGGGCTCAATGTTTACTGGATCATTGTTGGATGCAAAGCAAGTTCAAGTCATGACTCCTCCACCACCATGACTCCTCCATATGAAGTGTTTTCATTGACATGCTGTGATTTTCTCCATACATATTTGGTGAGATACTGTCACCAAATACAGCATCTCTACTTTGGTCTCATTTATACTAAACATGCTGTTCCAAAAATCTTTATTCAGATCTAATTTTGCTGGCAAAAAGTTGTGATGGCATTTCCTTTTCTCCTGGCCACTTCTTTGATTGAGCAACACTTGTTTATTCTATAATCAAACTATTATAAAATATCTCATTTACTGTGCAAATTGTGGGAAAATGCATCTCAGCAGCAAAGTGCTGCATTTTCAGCAGCACTTTGCTGCATCTCAGCATGACTGGGAATTCTCAGTCATGCTGAATTCCCAGTCATGGGAATTCTTAATTCCCATGACTGTAAGCTTTCTTTTTGAATCTGGGAAGGTTCAGGGGTGGCTCTTCTGCTTCATCACATTTAGTGCTGCTCTTGTTTGACACTAGAGTGCTGTAACCTTAGATAACAATCATGTCACTGTAAACCAGCCATGTCCTGTACCTTGAATACATTTAGTTTTGGATGTTTTACAATCAATTACTCTGTAGTATTTAGGTGATGATAAAAGTGATGACAAAATAAATATATATTCACTCCCTGCCACAACATTCAAGATGCCAGATACTTAAAGAAGTGTTATTTATATTACCAAAGTGCACATAAAGATTTCATTTTATCATATTTTTGAATTTATTGATATTTTTTGATGCTCTCGTGGAAAAAACAGGGCGGAAATATAAAAAAAAAATTAACATTTTAGTTTATTGTAGCAACAATAAATCAAAATTCTTGTCATGACAAGAAATTTTGCATGGATAATAATAACCGATAGTGAAATACCCATTCCTACCTCCGTGTGCATTCATGGGTTATTACCAGGTACTCCATCTTCATCTCACAGGCCAAAAATATGCATGTGTACGTTATTACGTACATAAATTGCACTTATTATAGAGTGTTTTTGTGCATGGTTTATATTGCTCTATCATCCTTCTTTTTGAACACATGCGTATTTGTTAAAAACAATGAGGTAATGTGGATCTGTTGACTCCTGGAGACAGAGTATAATAACCAGTGGAAATCAGAGTCAGACTTTGACTTCAACTAGTCAGCTCCAGCTAATGAGTCTTAATCATTCTGAGATGGCGAGTTCCTACAGGAGGCGCACACTGCTCTGTTCTGTGTTTTTATGATCTGATGATCTCAACATTTACAGGCCAACTGTTGCATCGGCTGCATTCAGAGCTCTCAATATTTTCCATCAGGCTTGGAGGATATTTTTACTGCTAATAATGATGTGGATTTTACTCAGAGGCTGTTAGTGGGCAGTAGTGCAGGCATGCACTGTGTTACTTATTTATAATGCAAACCATTACTCACCTAATTAATCAGGCTTTCCACCAGTTATTAAAAGCAACCGGGCTGGTAACTGCTAAAATATGTGCACTGCAGCCTGCATGAAATCCTGCTTAAGTAAAGGATATCTTGCTGCAGCAGTCTGTCCGTCTGTCATCCTGCTTTGGACTTGGTAGAACTGCAAGTGAGTGTGATACATTTGTTAAGAAGAAAAAATACAAACTGGTGCTGCTTTATTTTTAAAGTCATAGAGAAAGTTATTTGCTTTCTTTCCTTGATGCAGGTGACACTTTGCTGTAACCATGAAGTCTGTTCTCACCTTCTCTGGAACAAAACCACAATTGAGCTCATTTTGTTCCTCTTGAATCCTGTCTGTGCTTTGATTTCTTCTGTCTGATAAACTTCTGCAAGCACAGCTAAAGTGATGAGAACCTAAAGGGTTAGATTCTCCTTATTCTAATCCAAGCAAAAGTTTAGATAATCCTTCGGCTTTCTCACATTTGGTCATATTAAAACATAAACATCAAGGCACTTCATTGAGACTTTAAAGCTGACCTGATGTGCAAAATTCACTTTTTCTGGCATTAAGTTAATGTTTATTGGTGTATGGAAAACAAGCCATGTCAAAAACCTCACCATTGTTACGTCACTGGTTGGTTGACTTCCAACCAGTGCATTGACTGCTGGAAAAGATAAGTGTTTTAATGTTGACATATCCTCCAGAAACCACTTACTGCATCCTTGGTGATTGCACAGGAAGCTCTGCTTCTGCTTTACAAAGATGTATGTTTGTATATTACGCATCTTTTTTGCAGCCATTTGCATGTATATAAAGTGTGAGTGTAAACACTAAGTTGGTCAGCAGCCGTTTACTTGCATTTAAAGTGACTAAATCCTAAAACAGCTCATTCCGAAAGAAGCTCAAAATAGGCAGAACTGAGCAGACTAAAATCTCATTAGAAATATTTTGTTCAAAAAAATGTAATGAGCTTTTATATCATCTACAGGCCTATTCTAACTCAGGTTTAAAAGAAAGCATAATAGGTCCTCTTTAAGTTGCTAGACCAACAAAGTATTGCACAACTGTGAAATAAAAGGAAAACAATACGTGGACACAGATTTTCCACCAAGATTTGCAAATATAAATAAAAAAATAAAAAAACATCTGCAAAGCCATGTGGTTCCAAAGGGTTGAGGAAATAAATGTCTTTCTGTAATTTGAGTGAAACGAACCTGTAAATTTAAATTTTATGAGCGAGAACATAGAGCAACATATAGAATTTGAGCTCAGACATCTAAATCATCTCACCTGTCATTCCTACATATATCACACAAGCGTTGGGAATTTTTCACTAAGATGAATTCATCACAGCTGAGTTGAAGCTTCGGCCTCAACTTCTTGGACAAATATCCTCCATCACTTACAGTCTCGGCGTGTGAATCATTCATACCTCCCCATAAATAATAAAACCCTGGCAGCCAGTTAGCAGCACCTGCAACTTGAAACAGTAGTTTGTGAAACACAATCTTATAGCTTGTAAACTAATGTGTTTCACCTGCCTGGGCCTTGGCGTCTGGGTCCGAGGGAACAAACTCTCTCTTCCTGTCTGCCCCCCCCCCACTTCATTCCCTGTCCTGACCTTGCTTCCTCTTCCTCAGATAAATTCTTCACCACATTCTCTTTGATACATTGCTGTCCCACAGGGCCTGGCTAGTGCAAACTGGATGTGTGAAGCGTAATTATTTCTAAAAACTGCATTTCTACACTAATTAGTTCACTCCTCAGAAGTTGGCCTTGCATTATTTACACATCAAGGGGGACATGCAGGGAGATAAATATTCATTGTTGACTTTGCCCCCGCTTCCTCGGCTCTGGCGCAAGTTGAGTCAAGAGCCGCTGTCATTGTGACTTGTTTATGCGACTTCTGCATCGCTGGTGCCCCAGAACATAATCCGCCTTGTTCTCCTGTAATTATCCCCACTCAAGCTGACAGACTGACACTGACTCATAGTGGGCTTAATAAGTGGACAACATCCTCTTCCCGCGCAGCCCGATCAGATGAATGGCTTCTGAATGAGGTGATTTGTCGTAATTGTGACCTGTGACCTGAATGTGTCACGACACTAAGCAGCAGAGACGCGGTTCATCACGTTAGGCTGTGGCACCGATTCAGCAATCTTCCCCTCCAACTGTTCGATTCTAGGCCGCCTTTAATGAGAGAGGCTGAACTGACTCCAGAGCGAGTCAGTGGCAGCTGTTGTTCTGTTTCCTGCATCTGTTGGCTGGAAGGCAGATTTGTAGGACATTTAAAGACAGCTTTTCCTGTTAAAAGCACAATATGAAGTGGTTCCTCTGTCTGACCTTCTACTTGGCCTTGATGGCCATTGTTTGCCTTTTCAGTTCCTAATAGGGAACTGTTGTTTTAGAAACCTACACCTAGACTGTTGGTGCCTTACAGATGTCTGTTTTTGAACCTTTTAATATCAGATGAGGATAACCTGTGTAAATACAAACTGCATTTGTGAAACAATGATTCAATTGTTTAAGGGAAAAATTGCTTTCCAGACCAACCTGGTCCTGTTAAAATGGTAATTGCCCCATAAACCTAATTACTGGTTGTGCCCAAAAGGGCTCGAGTTTAAGGTCACGGAGTGATGTTCTATCTGGGAATTTTCTGCTAGCGGGCAGAACTTCTGGTTCCTTCCAATTTCAAATTGTGTTAATTTTGGTGTGTAGTTTCAACTTGAACCTCTCTTAAAAAAGCAATTTTAGCCCAGTTTTCAACATAGATGCTCTCAGTTCCTTTGTGACCTCCTAGATGAACCATCAATGATCTCTTCAAGTAATTTTGGTGGGACAGGTTTTCTTGGGAAGGATCATCACCGTTCCATGTTTTCTCCTATTGTGAATGATGGTTCTCATTGTCGTTTCACAATGGCTTTTGGGCCCTTTCCAGACAAATATTCGGTATATTTTATTCAGTCTTGTCAGAGAGGTTCTTCTTAATGGATTCATTGGTTCTCCATATCTGGCAGTTTTCTGGCCTGTTTGTGGTTCATGAAAATAAATCACATTTAATTTTTGATTTAACAAAATAAATCAGTTTTTCTGCTCAGACTGCTGTCCAATTTTAAAATTTGTTAGGCGATTAAACACATTTAGTCCTGTCTATCTCTGTGTTGCCCTGCGATGGACTGGCGACCTGTCCAGGGTGACCCCGCCTCTCGCCCGGAACGTTAGCTGGAGATAGACACCAGTAACCCCCCCGACCCCACTAGGGACAAGGGTGTAAGAAAATGGATGGATGGATGGATTAAATACATTTAAGTGCTACAAAAAAGAAAAATTGTAAAAGGAAAATGTTGCATTCACACCTCTGTATTGTACATTTTTTGTATTGTACATTCTTCTTAAAAAGACATATTTTTTTCCGAGGATCTGTTATAGGAAGTTGGGCAACAAAGGTTCAAGAATGCTAAAGAAATGACCGTAATTACTGTCAACATTAATGAAGAGCCAATCACTGGAGCCTTTAAGCAAGGCTTTTCTGTGTTTATAGAAGCAATAAACACGTAAAATGCACCAAAATGTCTGTTATGATTCCAGAGCTTGCCATGTTTACTGGCTTTGAAATCTATATTTGTTTTAGAGGATGAAATGGTGGGGACACGAGTCTAAGTTGTGGTATATGACTGGAAATTTAATATTGCTACTCTAGACTTGGAACTGAAACCATAAATGTCTGACTCTCACTGTCTCAAGAGTTTCCACTTTCACCCAGACTACTGGACACTAAGCCTTGTATAATTGCCTTCTTGCTACCGAGCTACAGCAGGTTGGAACTATAGAAAATGTCTTTGATGTAAAAAACTTTTCCTCCATAATTTGCTTTACTGGCTTTATAGTAGATTTGGAGAAAAACATTCATAAAGTTGGAGTCTGGTATCAGTGAAGAAGGAAGCTCATAACTGAATAATTAATCCCAGTAGTTTGAAAAAGTTTTTTTTTTTGTTAGGTTAAGCCATATTTGTGTAACACACCAGCTTGTCAACAACACCATCTTCATCATTCCAACCCTTAAATCTCGTTCAGATCAATTTATCCAAACCAAATCAAAGATTGCTTCACCACCAGCTCCACTGGTGGCAGACCTTCTCCAAATGTGAATCTTTAGGATCCTCATGCGGTCCCCATGTGGTTCTGAGTGCAATACGAAAAAGATACACCAGACTTTGATTAACATGAAATCTTATAATTTATACAAATAGCTGACCTAAGTGCAGGTTTCGCTCACACCACTGCTCCATCTGTATTGAATCTAACTTATCAGAGGGAATCTCTTTGTATGCAGGGCAAAGTTTATCCACATGGGGGGTCTGTGGTCTACTGTAATACGTGTTTATTTTGGTTTGAGGACTTGAAAGTGAAACTCCCTGAGCTGCAGTTAGCTTGCTCTGCTGCTACATTCACTGCTTATCCCTGCGGAAATATGCCTGAAATTAATTTTTAAAGGGTTTGATTTGCATAAGCTCCAATATTAATGGAATATTTATATATCAGTAATAGGAGGTTATTATCCACTTGTTTGTTTTTATTTGATATACTGCAATAGAAAGACCAAAACTTTTTGTCCTTATTTTTAATGGGTTTTACTTCCACTCCATGTTTTATGTTTTATTTCTTTGCAATAATTACATAATTATTCAATTATTATTCTCTATTTTTTCAATCAGTATTGCTTTATTACTGTTTAATGGTAGTCACTGAAACAATCTCTAATGATGTTGATTTTGCTGCAAAAGTTTAGGCTATTTTTCTTTTTATAAGTGACAAAATCTGTGATACTTAAATCCATCACATTTTCCTGAAAGCTTCATATTGAGTTACTCCACTTTTTCTTTCTCCATTAGATATTGAACCACAGTTTTATTGATGCAGTTTAATAAACTCCTGCTTTCTTGGTTGGCTTGAATAGGGCAAAAATGAAAACATAGGCTAGTTGGAACTTTAGATAAAACTTAATAAAAAATACATTTTGAGCTATAAGCCAAAACTAAATATAAAGTTTGAGTCTTTAGTCCAGCTCATTTCACTGTACCACAGCTTTATCTGTGTGGTTTAATAAGCTCTTTTGCTGTCATGGTTGGGTAAAGAAAGAGAAAGACATGTGACAGCGTGCAGCCAAAGCTAAAGTTATCACATATGTTACTTTACCAACAAAGACAGTTCATAGACACAGTGCAGTCCTTATTTAAGCTACATGTTCCAGTTTGAATGGGAACATTTATATCTCTTACAGTATAACAAATCAAATTCAGAATTAATCAACTTTTTATTAAATGTTTTATAGCTTTGTTTTGTTTTTACCAAGCCAAAAGAGATAGAATTATAACCATAACTGTACAAAATTACAAGATTGAAGAATGTCCTTAATAAACTCACCCTTCCATGTTTTTCTGTTGGTATTGAGTGTTTGTACTGTTAAACTGTATTTCATTTTGCATCAAGCTCAGATATCCGTTCATTCAAATGCCACTTTGCAAACCTAAGATGTGCAACCACACTTTTCTTAAAAAGTAAATGTGTTCTAATTTCAAGCCTCACAAAAAAACAAGTCTTTTAGGCAGTTTGTTTCACCTTACCCAGAAGTGTATTTGGTGTTATACAAACTTCTTGGCTTTGTTTTTGTTTTGTAAATTATAGCAATGGGTACTGAATAATAGAAACTGAAATGTTTCACTGTGTGCTGAGACTAATGCTGAAAAAATGTGGATTTTCTTTTTCTCATCCCTTTAGGCCTTGCTGACTTCTTTTTCACCTTCCCACAACACCTCATAATTTCATTTTTCTTTTTTCCATTTTATTATTGCTGGAATTAAATAGCAGCACATTTGTTCTGCAAGTGTAGCTCCTTCATCTTATGAAATCCAAGAAGGCAGAAAAGGTTACTGCTTTGCTGTGATCTCTGCAGCTGCAGCAGGTAGAATGCAGCCATTTGGCAAAGTTTTAATAAAAAACTCTGGCACTTCCTCTTCTTCCTCCTCTGCAGGTGGAGATCACTCTGCAGGACATCAATGACAACCCACCTGTTTTTCCTAATGATATTCTGGATGTGACCATTGAGGAGAACGTTGGAGATGGCTTCAAGATAATGCAGTTAACAGCCACAGATGCAGATGAGGTAATGGCTCCCAAACTTTCTTTTCTGTCTGACTGCTTTTGTGCTTCGCTGTGCCCATTTTCCATTTAGCTGCTTCCAGAATGGATGTAAGCAATTTGAAATAAAAATGTGATCCAAATAGTTCTTCAAGCAACACTAAATTCAATTAGGTCACATTTTATTAGCAATAATTGGAAATTGTAAACCAGAAAAGTCATTCAAATAAAATGTTAATTTCCAGAAAGCTGTGGCTCAGTTGTGAATATTTAGCCATAAAGATCAGCTTGAGTGATTCATTTCATCATTATCTATTCAAACCAGGCCTGCCCTGTGAGAAATCATGGCTTTAGAGCATCATTCACGGTATTAACCACATTTTTGGTTGAATTTTACTGGAATGAACCTGTAGAGCAAATAATTCACTAGAACGTGTCTGACAACATGCAGTAAGCTACATAGATCTCACAAGTAATACCAATCTAAAATACCTATCAGGCTAAAATGATTTCAAAGCCATTTCTAAATCATTGGGACTTGATTGAAGTACATTCAGAGTGATTATTCACAATTGAAGGGAACATGACACAGATGAATCTTCCAATAAGGGCTTGCCCTACCAAAATTACTCCAAGAGCACACTGCTGACTCATCCTGGAGATTATAAAAGAACATTTCAAGCTCAGCTGAGCTCACATACTTTAATTAGGATCAGGCTTGATGAGTCAACAACCTGGCTAAAAACAGTATGCATGGGTCTGGTGCACTGATGGTGAAAACTAACAACCAACATAGGCTAACCTTATTTTCCAAAATCTCAACTAGGTAAATGACTTCCAAGATAATCTTCAAAAGATGACATTTTTGTGAGTTTGTATTTTCAGATTTTTTCACAGATTATCTGTCTTATACCGTACTGTCACAACATACTGATAGTTTTAACAAATATAACTAAACACATTTTTTATGAAAGTTCCATAGTGCTGCTTTAAGGAGAATCTCCAGCAATCACTCCATGACATCAATGATATGAAACCATATCAACAATGAATTACTTAAGACCGCACAAGGAAGGTTTTGGAATGGCCTAGTCAAAGTCTGGTTTTAATTCAGATTTAGATTCTGCTGCCTGACCATTCATGGTCAAACTAAAGCGACTTTGCAAGGAATACAGAGTCAAAATTCTTCTTTAACAAAGTAAAAGCTCATTGGCAGTTAAAGCAACCACATTTTGGCAGTTAATATCGCCAAACCAATGAGGTTTAGCCTACAAGTAGTTTTTCACCTAGGGCCAGGTTGGTCCAATTCACTTAAATAACTGTAATACTGGTAAAAACCCTGTTAAGGAGAGCTCCAGCCCCCTGTTATGACTGTCCCTTTGTCAAGTCAGTCGTTTCCTTTACTTCAACAGCATCACTCTCAGTAATCTGAAGCTTTCTTCTTCAGCTGCTTCAGGCAGATGTGGATGTAAAACCCTGCAGAAGGTAAAATGCAGGCCTGTAGCACCTCAAAATGTCTGCGGCCCCTTCTTCAAACCAAAGGACACATTTTAAGTTAATGGAAAAAGTCAAGTCATAGAGAGGAGAGAGATTAGAAAGAAGGTCTATGGACTCGGATTTAACTTACGAGGCCACAGATTTTTATTGCACAGCTGTTGCCTCACTCCCTTCTCCTTGCTCTAAATGTGAGAAAAGTCACACAAAGACCTACAGTCTTTTTTTTTACCAACAGGATTTAGGTAGGTTATTTGATTTTAAATCAATTATGAGAGCCAAAGAATTCAAAGTTTTAATCATAGATGTTTTAATATAAGGTATTAAATCCATGGTCACTTTTTCCTTGTGTGAAATTATGAAAAGCCTGAGCTGTGCAACTTGTGATCTCTGTTTCAAATTAAATGCATTCCCTTAGAGGTCTGCATATAACAAATGATTGGAGAATTATGTAAAATAACCTAGCAGAGAGAAGTTAAACCTTGTTTCGATGCAGAAATTGAAATAAACAAGAATACAACTTCAAGGAGCCTATTTAGGATTTACAGATTATAGCGATGTTTACTCCAAACTGCAGCGCTCCCATGAATAGATTGCTAAATAGAAGCCTGTATTTTATCCAGGCTCTCTTCAGAGCCAGATATGAATCCAGCCAAGTCTTTGCCCACATCCTTATGCAGGAAGCTAAAGTTGCGCTGACACTCAGCGTTCAGAGCACATCGGTGGGAAAGCCACATTCGCGAAGCCAGCACGGAGTAGCCAAGAGTGCAAAACGTTGGCCAGTTAAAGGGCTGAGTTCAGACACCATAATGATCCCATCCCATTTAACAGTGCTACATGTGGGATTCATGTGTGAGGGGATTTAAATATTGGTTCAACGCATCCGTTTTTCCCCACTCACATTTCCAGTTGGGTTTACATAAAATCAATAAAAACAACTGTGTCTGCTTGAAAATGTTCTTATTGGCTTTCCTGCCCTTTCAAATTTAAAGCTTTTATTAGAGGTCTGACTGGAAGTAGTGACTTGAATATGGCATGGTTGTTGGTGCAATACCCCCTGGCCTGAGTATTTCAGAAAGTGGTTACCACTACTTTTCTCTGGTTAGCAAATGATGATTAGAAAAAGAATACACTTCCAGTTACTGGCAATTGCGTGGGTGAAAACGCCTTGTTGATGTCAGAGAATTGGCAAATTGGTTGGAGAAAATAAAAAGCAGCAGTTACAACCACGCTAGGTAGAATACCGTCCCTGAACATACAACTCTTTAAAACCTTAAGCAGATGGATTAGAGCAGCAGAAGACCACACCAGGCACCACTCCTGCCAGCTGAAAACAGGAAACCGAGACTACAGTTCACACAGGCAAACCAAAACTGGGTGGCATCAGACTGGAAAATCATTGTCTGGTCCAATGAGTCTTCAGTTCAGCTGTGATATTCAGATAAAGCCAGAATTTGAAAATAAATAAATAAAATAATAAGAACATAGCTCCATCCTGCCTTTTATTGATGTTTTAGGCTGTTGTGATGCTGTTGGGGAGTATTTACATATGATCAATAATTTCACTGAGCTATTATGAAGAACCTAATGAAACGACTAGTGAGTGTATTTCGAAGACATGAAAAAACATTGACTTAAACACATTCACTGCAGCAGCTTGGTCCAGTTTTCTCTATCAACTTCTCTATCCTTGAGCTGTCATCGCTGGTTTTCTAGGAGTTTGTGTTGTGATTGGGTAGGTGTCCCTGCTGGCAGTCCTTGCTTCACACCTTTCACTTCTCTTAGTAGCTAAGAGCCATCATCTGCTAAATGAATTCCCTATGCCCCAGTCTGGTGCAACAGCTTCTCAAAACACTACAGTTTAACTGGTCGGCAGTGTCCTCCATTATAACAGCCTTCTCTCTCAAAGGGGAACTATAAAGCAGACAACCAGAGTCAAGGTCAGGAGGATGAGCAGTGGTGTATTTATGTGCATGGAGGTTCTTATGGTTGTAAACTGAAAGAAACCAAACTATTTGGGGAAGGTAAATGAATTAAAATGACAGCAGAGATCTTTTTATAGATCTTTGTGCTCAGATGAGCCCCCAGCTCAGCATCTCCCACCTTTTCTTGCTCTGCCTCTGAACCATATCAGAAAATTAATTGGCAAACCATGGGTGTTGGGTTCCGGACCGCGGCGCAGGTGGCTAATGGGATTGCCAGATCTGGAGCAAATGATTGATGACAGCAGGGTCCTTAGATGAGCAGAATTTTGCTCTCCTTCCTTTTTTTTCCTTTGGACCTGGAACTTAGACAAAGTTCTGGTAATGCAATGAGAGACAAGGTCAAGAAGACACAGTTTTTAAAGAAGCACTCACTCACAGCACACAAAAAAGATAAGAGTAAGCCATGAACTTAGGCTAACAATGCTGAGTCTGTCTAAAGTTTTTGGCTAAAAGTTTTCAAAAGAGTCGGAACGGAAGAATGTTTCATTTGATTTTGTGAGAGACGAGCTTTATCTTTTATCCAATCCAGCCAAACTGTTATAACATTAAGTAAATGCTAAAAATCTGCTCCACTTGCACGTAACTTTTTATTGTCTCACTATGCAGGGTTCCAGCAGCGGGACGCCAGCAGGACTTTTACAGACTGCTGCTATGAAGTTGCTTGTGCAACTTTTGACCTGTAATATCGATTAGTCAAATTTTACAAGTGTTCAGCAGTTAGTACATAGCTTTGCTAAATATTTTTTATTTCAACTTTTTCAGATTCTAATTGGAAACTTCAATGTTTTTTTTTTTCATTTTATACAATTACAGTGTTAAGAGGGGGGGGGGGGGAAGGTTCTTGCACAAATAAATAAAAGCAGTCAGCCTCCTATAGAGCACCTTTAGTTGCAATCATAGCTGCAAGTCTTTTGGGTTGTGTCTTCACTAGATTTGTAAGCAAGGAGACAGAATTTTGACCTTCCTCCTTTGCAAAGTAACCCAACCTCATAGAGACTGAATATTAAAATATCCATAAGTAAAAATTTTCAAGCTGTAAAACTCTATTACGTTAAAAATTATCCATTAAATTTAACAAATGGACTTTGGCTGGGCCATTCAAACATGCTTGCAGTTCTGGCTGCATGAATATGAACCTGTGCCCCAGTCCAAAGTCCTTTTGCACCCTTGGTCACCCTGTATTTAACTCAATCCATCTTCTAATTGTCTCTGACCAGCTTTCCTGTCCCTGCTAAAATTTTTCCACAAAACATAGCGCATTGCATTTAGGGCAAAACATAGCTTTTAATTTTCTCATCTGACCTTCTGACATGTCTGGCTACATGTCCTGTGGCAAACTGCAGACAGGACTTTTTATGGCTTTCTTGCAATATTTTTTTTTCTTCTGATTTGTCCATAAATGCCTGACATGTACCATTTGTAAGAAATAGTTATTCTGTTGAGAAATACTTCCACCGGAGTTGTAGATCTCTGCAGCTCCTCCAGAGTTACATGGGCTTTTTGGTTACTTCTCTGATTAAGGCCATGTCCTTGCTTGGCCTGTCAGTTCAAATGGACGACCGTGTGGCAGTAGGTTTGCATTTTGTCATATTAAATTTTTAAATGATTGATTAAAATGATCAAAAGCTTTGCATATTTTTTTATAACCTTACTGAACTTTAAAATTCTCCATAACTTTATCCATGACCCATCTTTGTCATGAAGCTGATTATTTCTCTTTAACGACCTGTTAAGCCCTCCTGGAGGAAGTAGGTTTTTCTGGGATTTATTTAGGGGCATCACAGTGTCACTTTCCTTCCATTTCATAATAATTTGATACTTTGCTTTGGTCCTATACATAAAATTCAAATAAACTGTATAGAGGGTTGAGGTTGGGAACTCACCAAGAACAGTTGAACTTTTAGCAGTTTCCAGGTTGTGTTGGGAAGAATGAAAATAAATTAGGAAAAAATTTTATTTCCTCACTTTAGAATAGAGAATAGTTCTTTTTCTATTCCATCTTGGAATAGAGAAACTTTGATTTTCCTAAATTAAATGCCTAAAATAAACATTGGGTTTATATAATAAATATAAACAATATGTCTTGTATCGGTTCATCCGTTAAGCATTGATTTAATGGGTGAAATATGGATAAATTGGACAGGTAAATGGAACAGAATCTAAAAAATGTCCAGATTTATTGCTGAGTCAATGTGTGAATATTTTTAAATAATGCAACATAAAAAACTCTGATTGGCCCACTTTATTTTCAGGAGAAGCACTAACAGATGCATACTTGCTCATCCAGCTTTGTAAGTAATGGGGAAGATTAAATATGAAAATACATGAAATGAAAAAAAATATATATATACAAAATTAATAGAAGATATGAGTCGGGAATTTTGAAAAGGCATCTAGGAACCCTGGCAATGCTACTAAAACAGCTATTTAAAATCCAGATTATGTGAGCATTGTCCAGCAAACCAATAAATATGTCAATATAAAACAACCTAATGCAGCACCTCTCTTTATAAGCCACCCCATTGTTCAGATAGGATCAGACAGCGTTACATGGACATCAGGCAGAGCTGAATGAGTCTCTTTTATTTTAACTGTAACTGGAGCCTTTGGTTCTTCTCAGTGAATAGCGGTAAGCTTTTTGAAGTCGCATTAGCTTTTCTGGCAGAAGATACAAAAGAGAGACAGTTGTCTGATCTTTCATTGTCCCAACACAAATATAAACGTCAAGCTCTGTCGTCAGGCCCATTCACATGTCATATCGCATTCGGTCCTCTTCTCCTGTTCCAAAGCCTCTTACCACGGCCACCATGTATATCATGGAGCCTGTATCTTTCTGAAGCTATATGGGGCCAGGTAGTTGATTTTGCACAGGAAAACTACGAATTCATACAACATGAACAAGGCTTATAGCACAAAATCTAATTTTATATGTTTTTGTTTGTCTTATAAATATTTTTGTGATTGTTTCTTGTAAATCTGTGTTTTCTAATAACTAAACACTCTGGTGGAGGGTAGACATCCTCTAAACTGCTAATGCGGAAATAACAACGCTAATTTTTTATTTAGCACTTTTGCTAGTTTGGAAAATGTTGAGTATGCTTAGCTTCCCCGAAATATATTTTTCCAGATAAAATTTACATGGCTGTTTTGAAAGCTTTCAGTTGGATAAAGTTTGACATCAGGGTTGAAGTTTTGTTTACAAGTAGTTAGATGTTAATATTCATGCTCTTATTTTGAATTGAGTGAAAACTGTTTACGCAGCAGATATGTTTCCTCTCTCTATGTTCTCTTTGTTTCCCCCAATAACTTTATTTCAAAGAAGAAACTTACAGGAAAATAATAAAACATGGACAGTAAAGAACAACAAAAAATATAAATGCAATATCTAATGACATTATGAAACATGCAAGTTATGCTATCAAAATAAAATTGGTGCTCAAGGATTGTAGTCTTTCAAAGGAGAACATGATCTTGATTGAAGTTAGCTCTTTAGCATTAGCTTCTGTTAAACAGTGTGCTGGTGTTGTGTTTTAGTGTTAGCAGACCTATTGTTTTAGGGTTAGCACAGCTAACATTTAAGTTAGTGGTCCCCATACACATCAGGAACATTTTAATGTTATTTTTCATGTTGTGTTACCGTTAAGAGCAACTTACAGTGACCTACATACTTTTGGACAGTATGGAGATCCTGGAGTGCCTAGAACTGTTTATATATCTATCTGCTTGAGAACTGTAGGATGAAAATTATTAGCAATTTTTGAAAGCATATTTAAAAAAAATAAACAGTACTGCCTTAACATGGGTTTTTTTCCTAAACTCCAGTCCTGCCAACCTTTTAAGGATGACACAAATTACGTTTTTTTTTTTTTTTTTTTTTTTTTTTTAATAGAAGATTAACCTCAGCAGCCTCATGTTTATAATCCCAAATCTTGTTTGGATCTTTTTCTGATGGTCAGTTTGATTAAAGCCCTTTAACCTTTGTCCTGGTTTTGGTTTCATTATCCGCATTTGTGATACATTTCAAAAAATCTAAATCACAAGCTCTCTCCTTACCGACTGTCTCTGGGAAAAACGACGCAGAGAAAGGTTTCATTCATCCTTGACAAGTCTGGAGTTTGATCTGGAGACAAGGAAAGTGAAGAGTCTGGTTTTGTTGGCAGACTTTCTTTGATCCTCACCGGTCAGAGCGCTCTGCTTTCCTGTTCCTTGAGGATGACATGTTAAAGGAAAGTGTATAAAAGTGGGGCTAATGTACTGGCTTAGCGAGTTTGAAACCTAAAAGACAAAATTCGATGTTGAAAATGTAATGAAAAATAGTTGAAAGCAGACACTGTAAATTAAAGGAAAATAAACTTGACCTAATGTGCTTCTATTTCTCCTTTTAGGGTCCCAATGCTCTAGTGACTTACACCATCATCAGTGGGGCTGACGACAGCTTTCGCATTGACCCCGAATCCGGTGACCTGATCGCCACCAAGAAGCTGGACAGGGAAAGGCGCTCAAAATATTCCCTCCTGGTGCGAGCGGACGATGGAAAGCAGTCGTCTGACATGAGGTTGAACATCACTGTCCAAGACGTCAACGACCACACGCCCAAGTTCTCCCGTGCGACATACTCATTTGACATCCCCGAGGACATGGCGCCAGGTGAGGTCGCTTAATGGAGCATACGGTTACAAACTAAACACGCCAAAATGGACGGAGCAGGCGATGTTTTGTCTTCTGGAAAACCTCTCAGAGCAAACTAACACAGCTCAAGGGGGATTTTTTTTTTTCTTGTGCATTTTTTCCAAGCATTTTATGTGTTGTAGCTCTGAAATATTCAGCATTTTTCTCAAGAGGGAAATCAAAAGTTTAGTGGGTCAAATGGGGAATAACTCAGATTTGATTTACAGCCTCTGACAACCGTCTGGCAGACCTCATTCACCCCTCTTAGCACTGAATAAGAGTTGGTAATCAAAGAAAAATGTCTGTTGAAGATGGAACTGAATTATAATCCTGTTAAGCATTCAGAAAGTCTTTAATAATGATCTGTTTGTTCAGTCATAGCAGTCCAAGACAGAATTAGCAGCTGGCTCAACAATCAGTCATTCACTTGTATTAAAAATAATCCTCCATCAATAATCTTTTAAAAGAAAGCAGTAAACATCGCGCCTGTGTCATCCTTCAGGCTCCATCGTGGCAGCGATCCTGGCGAGTGACTCCGACTCAGGGGTGAACGGAGAGGTCACCTACTCGCTGGAGGAAGACGATGAAGACGGGACCTTCCTCCTCAACCCAGTGACGGGTGTTTTCAACGTAACACGTCCACTGGACTATGAGACCCAGCAGTACTACATCTTAACTGCGAAAGCCGAGGACGGCGGTGGACAGGCCAGTACGGTCCGGGTTTATTTCAACGTGCTGGATGTGAACGACAACTCCCCCATCTTCAACACCACCGTGTACAGCGCTTCTGTCTCCGAGAGCCTGCCGCCTGGATCCAGTATCGTCATGGTTCTGGCCAGTGATGCTGATGATGGTATGTCAGAAATGTTATACTAATGTAGTGAAACGTCAAACACCTCCAGGTTACCAGGTTTTGATTAGTAATGGAACAGCTTAACAAATTCACTGAACTAAAGTTATAGTTTTTTCTAAATTAATGCTTCTTATTGAAGAATGTATCTTTTCTCCTGTTTGTGAGGTAATGTTGGGAGTCTGATATGTACGTTAGCTGGTTAATTAACTACATCATCTGGCCTGATAGTGACCCGAGAATAGCCTGTGTTTTAACACACTCCCTGCCTGGCTGGTTGCTGGTTACAAACTTTCATTACAAAACATTATTTAGAAAAATAATATTGCTCAATTTGGATAATTTAATTCCTGGATGTGACAACAGCTGAATAACATCTTGCAGCAACAGTTTGGGGAAGGGGGAGCTTTTCTGTTTATGGAATCTCATTAGGCAATATTTGTGTATATCACATTTTCACAACAGGGCAATTCAAAGTGCTTTACATGATTAAAACAATAAAACAAGGAGCAAAATATTGCATAATGTTGGTTAAATAAGGGAAAGAGATGAAAAGTTGACAGGCTACAATTCATGATGTGCCAGTTATTATTAGACAACAGTAACTCTAAACAGGTGGGGTTTTAGCCTTGATTTAAAGGAGTTCAGTGTTTCAGCATTGTTGCGGTTTTCTGGAAGTTTGTTCCGGATTAGAGGAGGATTCAGTCTGAAAGCTGCTTCTCCATGTTTGGTTATGATTTTGAGGGAGCAAAGTAGACTTGGACCAGATGACCTGAGTGGTCTGGAAGATTGACACAACAGATCCATAATGTGTTCAGGGATTTATGAACTAACATAAATCTATTCTCTAAGCCACGTTAGATGTGTTGTTAGTCAATCACAGGGCAACATAAAGACACACAGGACAAAAATAATGCTCATACTCATACCTTGCATGAGTAGGTAAATTTAGAGAGACCGGTTAATCTGAGAGTCAGGTTTTTGGATAGTGGGAGCAAACCAGAGTACCCAGAGAAAAGGCATGCATGCACTGGGAGAACATGCAGAAAGAAACCCAGGACCTTAAAGCCACTAAGTGCTCCACCATGCAACCCAGCACTCATTGCCCGAGGAGATTAATTTAATGTCATGTTGTCACATTATTTTGATGGTTGATTTCACAGAACCTCTTGACTCTAAAATAGATAAAATTATTCTGATTAAACAAACGATGTGATTTATTGGCGTGAGTTGTTTCTGCCTCTCAGGTAGGGGACTTCTGAGATTCAAAAGTGAGTGCGTTACTTGAACGGTTGGCGCTACTCTCTCCCTTGCTGTAATTACAGCTTTATCCAAGCCTAATGTGGTTATCGTGACCTACATTCCTGGGAAATACGCTGCCTTGCTCTCTCAACCCGGAGTCTGGCTTCTTTCTCCACATAATCTGACCACGTCCTTTCAGATACAGAGCTGCTGTATTTCACTGTCACAATAAAACACTGCCATTGTTAGCACTTCCTAAGCTCTGACCCCTGACCCGAAGATTTTGTCTCCCTACAGAATAGTCTAAACTGAGATGGAAGCAGGTCTCCTGATAATGGATTACTTGTGTACTGTAAATACACCTCGAGTGTGGGAAGGTGTCAAAGCTTTCCACTTCAATACCCGTTGAGTTGAATAACCGATGCTCAATTTAAGCTCATTTTAACCTCCACTTCCTGGGGAGCGCTGTGGATTAGGCCCGATTTCAAAGTTAGGTGATTTACTCTACAAATCCACTCAGATGTGAACCAGATATGCCGTTAAATAGATGTTGGGCCTACAGTGTTTTTCTTTCTGCTGAATTGCAGAAAGGCATTATCAGTTGTGGAAGTGGCTTACAGTTTGGTTTCTGTTTTGATAGCAATCTGTCATGCAGCAATGAATGGATTGAAATCTTGGAGGTCAAGAGGAGAAGCCAGTTGATGCACATGTACAATTTGTGGAAATGGATGTTGATTATTCACATGAGTGCCCAATGCAAAGTATTTTGTTTTTTATATCATGAACAATAGAGATATCAGAATTTGACCTTCGTTACACCATGCTTTCTTTTGGTTATCAGGTTCTCTTTGTGTTCTTTACTGAACTCAAGGTTAAATTGTGACATAAAGGTTTATTGGAGAATAGACTGTTTCAAATTGTGTTGTCATTAAGTTTGTTTTCACATACACGTCTTTACTGTAGGTCTAATCATTTGTAACTTTTATATACCTCCAAACAGGGTTTGTGAAAGTTCTCAGAGTCATAAAAAGTCTCTCTGCATACATTTTTTTCTTGTTTTCCTAGATATTCAGCTTTTTTTATCCTACTGAAAATGACTCATTCAGCCAAATAAAATTAAAATATTCTTGTTAAGTTATCCATCAGCAGCTCCATCGTCATGGAAAAGTGCATACACTACACTGTTGCCTATAAAGTTGAAATAATTTTGTTTTCAGTCACATTCCTCTTTTTTATTGTGGTTTAATTTTCACAGTGATATGCTTGGAAGAGATTGATCAATAAAATTCCAAGTGGATATAAACTTAATCTGTCAAAAATAAATCACATTGTCGCCATTATTTCATGAGAAGAGGTTATTTCAACTTTATGAGCAACAGTGAATTTAAAGAGGCTTGGCAAGAAAATAAGTTTGCTAAAAACAAAGCCATAACCATTATGAAGCTGCTCCAAGTGTATGCTGTAGAAAGGTGAACCCAGGTGTAAAGCATTTTGAAATACAAGCTAGAGCTAAAAAAATTGAACTGGAGTTGAACAGTGACTTATTTCGTAAAATGCGTGAAATTCTGAGAACAAGAAATCAGTTTAACAGAACAAGTCTTAAAACATAAAGTAGGCTAAAAGGTCTCAAAAAGCAATAAATCACGCCCCGGTCTAAACTCAAGAACGAACTCATTGACACCTGTCAGTCTGGAAAGAGTAACGACCCATTTTTATGACTGAGACCACAGCAAACCACTAATTACCAAAATTACTATAACAGAATATAGACAGACACATGTGACTGTCTACATTCACCAAAAACCCAGAACATCTAAATAGACCCCAAAGCATATAGCAATTCCACATTTAAACGGTTTTGTAAAATCCAAATTCTGGATTTAGATGCCAAACCAGGACCTGAAAAAGGCCCTTGGTGTTCAGATATTTCCTAAAGTGGCTGAATTAAAACAATCCTGCAAATAAAATTGGACCAAAGTCACTCCTTTGTGATGTAATAGACTCATCGCAGAAATCACAAATGTTTAATGTTGTGGTTGCCAGTGGCAACATATTATGTTTATGGGGCAATTACTTTTTGACAAGTGGTTAGGATGGATTGAGTTGGTATTAAATCATTTATTAATCTATGTACATCTTAGATTTAAATCCTGATGGTGCAATAAAATGTCTTAAAATTTCCTATGTGATCAAAAGACTATTTATTTTGTTGTATTTTATTGGGGTCCCTGGAATATATAGAGTATGGTCAAAACTTAACCCACTGTACGACTCACATTTAAGATAAAATGTACAAAAACTTTCTCTAAACACCAAAATCTTATGTTTTTCAGGTCCAAATGCTCAGCTTCTCTACAAAATTTCATCTGGTGATCCTCATGGCCACTTTGCCATCACCAAGGAAGGTGTTCTAAAAATCAAGAGGGCACTCGACCGAGAGACCCAGTCCTTCTACAACCTGGCGATCACTGTCAATGACCTGGCACCGCCTCCCACCACCCGTTTCACCAGCACCGCCCAAGTTTCAATCATCCTTCTAGACGTCAACGACTGCCCTCCCACTTTCACTTCCCAGAAGATGACTTACATTCAGGAGAACACACCGGTGGACACAGTGGTGTTCACCGCCCAGGCCACAGACGCCGACAGCGGACCCAACAGCTATGTGGAATACTCCCTCAGAGGAACTTTTAGTAACAAGTTTAGCATTGGTGTGATCGCTGGGGATGTCAGGTTGGTTGGAGAACTGGACAGAGAGGAACTTTCCAACTACACACTCACCATTGTGGCTACAGATAAAGGTGAGCCCCCTCTCTCCTCCACCATGGACGTGACTATGATGGTTCTGGACGTCAACGACAACACGCCAAGCTTCTCACAAAACATCTATGACATTGAGATCGAGGAGAACATCTTGACTGGCACCGATGTCATCCAGGTGTTTGCCACTGATGCTGATGATGGCACCAATGGGCAGATCCGGTTCTCCATCGCCGGAGGTAACACCAACAATGATTTCCGAATCGATTCAGTCACAGGGGTGATTTCAGTTGCCAGACAGCTTGACCGTGAGACACATTCATCCTATTCGTTGGTGGTCCAGGCTTCAGACCGTGGAAGCAGCCCCAGAGTGGATCGCACAACCGTCAACATTGTTTTATTGGATGTTAATGACTGTTCGCCAGTGTTTGAGCTCTCTCCTTACGCCATCAGCGTCAAGGAGAACCTTGAGAACTTACCAAAAAACATTCTGCAGGTCAGTCTCCTTCTATTTCTCAGCTTCTCATGTTTAGTTTTTACCTTCACAGAAAGCACTCTGAAATGAGTGCTATAAATGCCAGTTCAAAGCCCTTCAACAAGCTAATGCCTTAACTAAATTTGTTGTACTGCTAACCTAATAAGTGCCAGTATGTAAGTAGCATAAGTTCAGTGAAGCACTGAGCCCAGTGGTCTTACTTTGCTAAATGACAAATACCTGACTGAAATGATAAAGAAATGATATATGGCAGCAATTTGCTCTGCTCAATTAAGCCTTTATAGGATTTCAACAAAATATGAAACTGCTCTAAACTGCATGACGAGCCAATTAACATCGTAACCACCCTGATGACTAAATGAGGCATGTATAAAATATGGAGCAGGGAAAGCCCTTTTCCAGTAGCACGGCAGCTGTGCTCTCCTTCACGTGTATACATTAACAGGAAATGAGGCTACAGTTATGTGGTGGGAAAGGGTCCAGACTTGGTGGCTGCGCGCAGGAGCTCACATCTGTGCTAACCTGGCTATAATGGCCATGTCAGGAAGGTATGAGAAGCCATGCAGCTAAAAATTGGACTTGTAAAAACCTTTTTATTCAAAGAAAAATGAAAAGACAAAAAATATTTGCAGCCTAAAGTAGAGGAACCCTACTTACCAACTGTTTGATTTTCCTTTTTGTGGATTCTCTGGGAAAGTCTGATTAGACAAAATGAATAAGTAATGATCTTCCTTGCCTCAACAATTACCTCCATGGTGCCACTGCTGGTAATTACACCCATCTGTTTTACTAGAATGATTTAGAGAGGACAGTGGTTAAACTGGACTATCCCCAGTTGGTAGGTTGGTTTTACAACATACACCATAATTATTGCCACCCTTGGTAAAAATGTGTAAAAAGCCTTAAAATAAATTCAAATGTTCTTGCAGTAACATCAGCCTTTCATTGGATTACATTTATTATGCAATGTAAGCTTTTCTAAAATGCATCCTTCAATTCTATGGGATAAAAATCCAGATGTTGCCAGTAGAAAATAGAAGGGAGCTAACTTTTGATGCTAAAAATGTTTGTTTGGCTTTTCAAGCACCAAACACTTGAGGTGGATTTGGTTTGAACCAATAGATAAAATGGTAAAACACACCCTCATTACTAATGCACTAGGCAAGTTTCTCTTCCAAAGCCTCTTGGAACCGTGTTAGTGTGCATAGCATCATGGATTTATTTTTAATACCAGAAATTTTGAATAAAAACACAAGAAAAATGGGTCGCCATAGGGTCTTTTACAAGAACAGTGATGCAAAATAAACAGGCAAATCAACACAGAAATGGGTCACCAGACATTAAATCCGCCTCCTTCTATGGCCATCTTAATGCCGAGCTTAAAATCCTGTAGAAAACATGTAGTGAGCTAAAAAGGAGAAAGAGTTTATTCTCAGGCATTTAACGCCTCTTTACTAGGTATACTAGTAATTATACCGTATATAATATTAGATATTATGTTTATTCATGCCTTTCACGGTCAAGGCATCTTTTTCCAGTTGGAATCAATGAGTATTTATCAGCAATCAATGTTTTACCTACAATAAATTCCAGGCAGTGATTTCAGTTTAAAAGTATGATCTCCAAACTTTAATTAGTGGAAACACTCCTCATGTTACTTTGTCTACTGCAGGTTAGACATTGACTGCTCACAGCTACTACAAACAACCCCACACCAGAAAACCAAACATTCATTCAAATAAATCAGGTTGATTTAACTTTTTTTCATTTAGCGTCTTTCAGAATGTGATGATTTATTTGTCCTATTTATTCATCTATTATTGAAGGTGTGCATTTAATTTTTAAATTACATTTAAAATTGAAATTTTACAAAAAAAAATAAAATAAAATTCATTGTCTGGATTTTGAATGTGACCAATAATTATTAGAACTTCAAATTTAATGATGACAGAGTGAAATTTCTGAATGTAGCCATTTTTATTGGATTTGTAGTGTAATAATCTTATTTTCAGGTTGTTGCCAGAGATGATGACCAAGGAGCCAATGGACAGTTGAGCTACATGCTCAGCGGCGGGAACGATGAGGGAGCGTTTACCCTGTCATCCAGCGGACAGCTCAGTGTTACCCAGATTCTGGATCGGGAAACTCGAGGGAAATACACCCTGCTGATTACTGCCACTGACTCAGGTATGACTACAGCTGAAGATAGCTCAGACATATCTTTATATGTTTTAAATCAGCCACAATATCCTGCATAATCTGCTCTGCTCTAGAGGTCTGACTTCTGCAACACCTTCTGCTTTATTTCAACATCAAATCATTTTTGGCAATCAGTTTGCAAAATGATGCTGAAGCAGGAGATTTCCATGAACACCAGTGTCAACAAACATCATTTTTATGTTCAGAGTGTGCACACTGATCTTTTTGTGTGGCATGATAACATAAACATTTTTTGGAGTTTTTAGCTTGCAAAATAGTAGGTGTATTTTATTTTGTCTTGTTCCACATAAGTCTTTTCAGCAGCTTCAATTGAATAGCATCCTGTGTTTATTTGGATATGGTGGTGGAGCTTGTTATAGCCAGATAAAAGGTTAACTTGTTATTGCACGGAGGCCAGTTAATGTGCAGTTAAAGGACTACGTGCGTATCCCTGTTGCAGCCAAATCACATGGTATTCCACTTAAGTATACGTTTCCCCGAGCCTCTCTGGCAGAGCTGTCATGGTCTAAGGGTGGTTCTGTTTCATTCCTGGTCCGGCCATGTGACCGTGCATAAAGCTATATATTTTTGACTATTCACAGACTTTGGTGAGATGTGGGACTATGCAGTGATGCTGCTGCGTGTGGAAAAAGATGCATTATTTCATGCATTTCTAATAACTTAGGTAATTTAAATATGATTTAAATATGAGTATTTTTTCATATTAAACACAGCAAAAGGACCATTTTATACCATAATGAAGACATATTATCGGTGTTGCTTCATATGGTGTTTAGAGGAGTTGCCCAACAAGCCAACATACTAATTATGATTCGATCCCGTTTTGTACTCTTCGCGGGGACTCCATATTTAGAGCCCTGACAACATTTCCAAAATATTTTGACAGGATACTGAAGCACAATGTTGAGGCAAAAAGAAGGATTTGGGGGTAGAATATCAAAATATCAAAAAGCCCATAATCACAGTGCAGGCTGAATCACCCAGCAGCATTTTCTCACATATTTGAGGCCTGGGCGCAGACGGCCGGGGGAAATGGTTCTCCCAGGCGCTATCTGGCAGGAAATTTCCAAGGTGGACAAAGCAGACATGTCTCCAAGTTCTCTGTCTTCCGTGACCCACTCTGAACCGCAGACATTCGTGTTGAAGTCTCTGGTTGTCCCCGCGTGTTTGAGAAGACTGGCAGCCTTTGTCAGGGAGTGGCTTTGGTTTCTACAAAATGTATTTTGTAAGAAAAAAAGGCTTTTGCTGTCTGTCAGGAAGATGAAGTGCTGTCATGTACGGTGCTGTCTGAAAGCAGAGGCTGAGCTGGAACCACAGCGCACAACAAACACTTCAGCTTGACATAAAGAGATAAACGACTCCAACTACAACTGTGTTTGAATTTTAAATAAATCTTCATCTTTTTTAATTACTTTGTCTCTTCACTTTTGGCTTCAGTGAATTCTCCTCTGAGGCAACCTCCTTTGAAGGTAATCTCATTAATGCAGCTTGAAACAGAGTTTTAGCTCCATCTATCTTCAGCAGCAGCTCAGTTGTCATGAAATTAGTGAATAAAGTTCTTCAACAGTCAGAAAAAGTCAGTAAAGTACGAGAATTTATTTATTTTCCAGGTATGAATCAGTGAGGGAAAAAATGTTAAAGTAAAATGTGGAAAAAATGTTATTCCCTGTCCCAAAGCCAATATGATAAGTGTCTGAATTTTTTTTCGTACAAGTCACTCCAGTCGGTGAGACTTTTTCCGCTAGTTTTTGATTAAAGGTGTCAAGAAAAGTTTCCTTCAGTGTGTCCATCTCTGTCTGTCATTTTGCCTCTTTTTGTCCTTTTGTCCTTCTACGTCCATCAACGTTGTCTGTCCTTCTGTCCAGAAAGTCATCCATCCATCTGTACATCTTTACAGTCAGTTTTTACTGACTGTAAAATTCTGTATTTAAGACATTTACTGTAGAAAATTATTAATACAAAGAATATAGTGAAATATTGGCTGAGAAATTGAAGAATCTGCAGACACATTAACCACTGTGCATGAAGAACTGGGTCATATAGTAGCCACTGTTTTGCAACAGCACCATAACTTTATCAAAACTGGTCAGTTCCTCTCAAAGGTATTTTTCCATCTCATTGAGTTACTTTCATTGCTCCATCATCTTCGTTTAGAGAAATTTGTTTCGCTGCGTTTATGAGTTTAGTGCATCTGCAGACACACAGAGACACTTGAGAACTTGCGTTGTCCCTGACTGATCTTGCAGCTCAGCCAACATCTGGGATCAGCTGCAGGCAAATCAGATTTTTTAAGCCACTGCAGAGTAATGCACAACTTTGGAGGAATGTGAAGCAATGAGCTTTTCAACAGAGTGAATTGCTTTTCTCAAGCAGTCATGCTGTAATGGCTTTAACTAAACATCTGCCATTATAGAAAACATATTTTTACATAAATGGAGGTTTCTTAGTTAACACGATTATGCTGTTACACATTGCCCACTGTTTTTTGTTTAAATGTTAAGTGTATGCTTTATATCCTGAATTAGACCCCATTGCTAACGACAACAGGGTATCAAGTTACCAATGTAAGAGTTGCTGCAAATGGTCATATTCTTGACTATGAATTGATTTCATATGGACATTGTTAAAAAGTGCTTAAAATCCAGGCAACGTCAATGATGTTTAGATGATGTTTTGGGTCATGTAACCATTCCTTATATGTATTTGTCTCTTTAGTGTTCAGGTTTATCTGAACTGAAGCACTTTGGGTCATCTATCTTAGATCCTGACATCTCAAATCATGATGGAAGTTTGGTGTTTCCATCGATTCGTTCCTGTCATTTTCAGTTTGTTTTGTAAATTCTTAAAACGGATTCAAAGGTCTCAGGATCATGATGAATGATTGTCTGTGTATTGTTGTATATGTTTCTACTTGGGCTTGAATCCACCAGAAATATCTCTGAGTGTTGTGTAGTTTTTTTTTTTTTTTAATTTCTAATGTACATCAATGCAGTTTAGTGCAATCATGGTGAAAAGAGAGTACACCCTCTTGACGAAAATGATGAAAAAACCTTCGGATGTTGCTCAGGTCGTCTCACATATGACTTCAAAATACTTTGGTCTTTAGAAATGTTCATAGTTTACTCAGTCAGTGCAAGATTCCCAGTTGAGGTGTCCTAATATTTTCCACTTTTAAAATTCTTCCAGTTCAAATGTTTGGGAAAAACCTTTCAAGACTGATTGGAAGCAACAGTTACATCTCTAAGGTCACTGAAAATTACTTTCCATCCTGGTGTTGTACTAACAGTCGTCTGCATACTCTGGAGCAAGCTTGTTGATAAAATAACTATAATACATCAAAATTATATAAACATAGGATGCACCAATGAGCATGCAAGTCCACAATAGGGTCTAAATGATAATAGCAAACTATAACTATAATAAGATATGAACTAAGAAAAATAAAGGATAAAAAAAAACAAAGAAAACATTTAAAACTTTTACTTGTAACTGTTTCTCCAGAAACTGATTAGTGAATACATTTTTATTTTCAATAAACAGTGACATGGTGGAAACTGCTTTGATCCATTTTGACATGCCTGACATTTAACTGCATTTATTCAAGAAAAAGCCCAATGAATGAATCTATCGTTTCACCTTCCAGCACATCTGTCTGTACCACCTCCATGTTCGGACACGGCCTTTTGATGAGACGTTTTAGAAGCCTAAGAGACCGCTTAGGAGATAAAGAATTTTAATTACCTTCTCTGTTTAAAAACAAGATCTTTTGTTTTCTTTATGGGCTGCCATGAATCTGCAACCTACAAACTTTCCAAGCTTGATTAAATGACCAGAAATCTGTCATTCTCCAGGCTGAAATCAAGTTTGAACACACACGTAGCAAACAGAAATAAAACAAACGAAGAACTAACAATGATAGCGTAAAATCATCCAACATTCACAATGATAAATCATTAATGGAGTCCATTTCTGCAGGTTTCAGGCAGTTTGCAGCCTAGTGGCAACACGAAGAGTAAGCCAAAGAAAATATCAGGTTCCTGAAATGAACTTTAACAGAACAGTAACATTCTGGATCAGCTCTTAAAAAGCTTCGCTGTAACAATGTGGCCTCGGAGGGCTTTTTCCTATCGTCTGTTTTCTCTTTTCCAGCCTTTAACAATTGCTGGATTGGAATGTTTTTGAAAATAGCTTTGCAAGCACTAGTGGTGTTGGTGGTGGGGTATTAAAAAGTGGTGTAGCTTGGATGATTAGTGCTTCAGCCTGGCAAAATTTATGCAGTAATGATGTTTATTAGCTCTAGTTTCTTTAGGAAAGTTTCTGAGAAAATAACTTGCTTTCTTTTTGAGTGCATGAGTTTAAACATGCATGACTTTAAACAGTGTCCCATGGTCTCAATCCATCTTTATGCGGTCCATGTATAAACATTATAGTCGTGTTATGAGCGACCTACGCTGCCAGTGTGAGTTTTCCACGTCTCGTGCTGGTTATGACCTGCTGGTTTGGGTCCACAGGGAACAATGCTGCATTTTTTGGGATTGTCGAATATTCAACAACACAGCAAATAAAAGCTGCAAAGCAATAAAACGACAAAAGTTCCCACCAGGCCCTAAAATATGACAAAAAAAAAGCTGTTTTTCTGCATGTGTGCAAACCACGGAAACCCTTTTAGTTGCATATGTGGAAGAAATTATGCGAAAGCATTCAGACACAACACTCTATAAATAACTACTAGGCTGTACAGTAAAGCTTTATTCTGGCTTCACAGTGAGTTTATTTGATTGATGCTTCTAAAATTGTCAAAGAGTGCCTTACAAAAGTGTTCATATCCCTTCAACCACAGATTTCAAAGCATTTAATTGGGATTTTATGTGATAGACTCACAGAGAGCTCTGCATATAATAGTGAAGTGGAAAGTTAGGGTATTTTCACACCTGATAATCCAATTCACCTGATGTCATTAGGGACCAAAATTTCAACATCTGCTACATTTTCAGCTGTTTACTCCTCATCTGCGCTGCACAAGAACCACTGAAGGAAAGGACACAAAAACCTCTGAAAAACACACTAAGTGCATCTTCCTTCTTCATGAAATGTAGTGTGATAGTTTAGTGGTTGTAGGATTTTTCTTTTGTCTTTGTCAAAAGACCACAAGTCATTTCTCTAGGAAGTGATAGACTTGTGAGTTTGTTTTGATTGGTTTTACCCAGAATGCCCTGTACTGTAGTCTACTTCCTGTTTTTGGAGCGGTCTCCGGTCCGCTTGGCGTTCACATATGCATACAAACCAAACCAGAGTTCACTTCAACCAAACTGAAACCTGGGTTTGTAGACGGACCAGTTTGCTTTTTGGTCTGCATCAAAGTTTGATTGCGCTTTCACACCTCCCCCAAAAAACTAGGCAAACAAACTAGAGTTTGATTAAAGCGGACTGAACAGGACTGGTGTGAATGCATCCTTAGTTGGCTAAATACACATTCAAACTTTAAAGATTTTCACAATTTTGCACTGCTTTGTTTTGTGATCAGTCACATTAAATTGTAATAAAATAAAACAAAATTTTTTGTATGCAATGTGACAAATTGTGAAAAAGTTCATCATGCAGTATTAATGTAAATATTCAGCTCTTTTGTGCTAGTGCAAAGCTTTGGAAACTCTTCTGAGATATCCCTTTCACTGTTTTGCTTGTTAACTGTGAGAAAACCTCTGTTTACTCTGTTATGTTTGGCAAACTGTGCAGTGGGACAGCTCGCACCCTGCACTCAGCTCCACGAGGCCTTTCATGGCTCTTCATGAGGGCTGCATTAAAAAGAGCTTTGTCGCAAAGCAACAGGTTCTCAGAGGCAAAAAAATGTCAATTTTGCCTCGTTGGCACCCGATTCTCTCCCTTTCTCCAAGTAATGATGTGTTTTATTTACGTCGTCCCTTCCGAGCACAATCTAGCCGTAGTCCATAAAGCGTAATTAACCGTTTAGCCTTAAGCTTCAGGCTACAGATGGGCTGTCTCATAAATTCCCACATTCATCCGTCTTCCCTCAGTCAACCTGTCCTGCACTTCCAGGTTTAATGAATACAGCTTGTTTGGACACCACAGCTTTACCCTTCCCGTGTGAAGCTTAGCGTATTTCTATTTTTGATCAAGCATCAGTCACTCATTTATTAAAGGAGGAGATTATCTCTTGTGCCAGCACAGACACTCAAACTTACTTCTCAACACGGCTTAGACTAAGAGACTCAGGGTAACTGGAGGTCTTTCCCAGGAGGTGGGTGCTGCTGCTGTTTGCTGCAGATCAACCCCCTGCGGAGCTCTCACAGCGCCATCCACAATCATGGCAGCTGCAGCAATCAGAAAACACAAAGCTTAGTTGTTATTAACACATGTCTCTGTACCCCCTCCGGCTGTGGACGTATGGACGCATCACCTTGTTGGAGGTTAATGTGATTTGTCCGGTGGTAATGTACACTGATAATGTGCTTAGACCCTGCCATATGTTTATGCTAGACAATGGTTTCTGGGTTGAGAGGCTTACACAGGAAACTGTCTGTGGATCATTTCAGTGGAACAGGAGGTAACAGATGGTCAGCTGCTCTCCTTTGGTCTCGGTTTGTTATTTTGGAAGTTGAGGTTATTCTTGGTTCTGACATTTTCTTCACCGCAGAAGAGATCATAGATCTATGTTGCTGCAGTGAAATATTAGAAAACAAGTTTTCCCAGATTGAATTAAGTTGTTGCTGCATGGACAGTGTAAGAAATGTCCTGCTTGTAATTGTTTGTCTAAATTGAATTAAAGCAGGGAGGGACTCTTACGTTGTTTGAGAGCTTTGAGGTCTCTGATGGATCAGGTCGCCTTGCATGATTGGAGATTCTCTGACGCCAGCATCTATTCACCTTATCCCTCTCTGTAATGATGGCTCATTGGATCAAACGTTTATCTGAGTACGATCAGTCAGATATCTTTCTCAGGAGAAAAGTCACAGAGACAAAGTTATCACAGCAATTTAGCATTCATACCACATCAGATCTGTGGAAATTTAACAACACAACCTGGTTCAAGGGCTGGTTGAACCACTTTAAGAAACAACAGTTGCTTGAAGTAGCGGTTTCCTTATAGAGTGGACACCTGGTATTCATGGGGCTTAGGTGTGGCTGAAATCCATGAGTACTTGAGACTCTGTCTTAAAACATGCATAACTACCCATTTTAATAGTTCAGCAACCAAATATACCTTAGTATGCATTAATAGACTCAGTGGATGACAATTGCCTTAAAAACCTCCCCAGGATGACTAACAGCAGCACTTGCTTCTGTAAGGTCTTTCCCAATCTGCCTTCACATTGTTCTAACACTCACAAATATGCTCCTAACCACAAAACTGTTGTCACAACTTCTTTATATAGTTGGTCCTTCTTGATGAGGATCAATTAATTAAGAAAATTTGTGTAATACCATTTTGCTCTAAGCCTGTAGTTCAGGGGTGTAAGATGGTTTCTGTTATGTATTGACAGACTGACTGTCATTCAGCCCTGACTGTCAGTGAAAGTCTATTCTTTTGGGCCCGCCCCTCTAGACCTTCAGCATGTGCAAGATGTATTACATCAGATGGATTTGGAGCATTTGTCCCACAAGGGCCCCTTCCTATCCACATCTTAATCTGTCATGTAGAAATTCAGATAGACTGGATACTTTTGTCTTAATCAGGGTGTTTTTAAGTTCTTGGCTCGAGGTAAAAGCAGTGATGATGGGGTGTAATCACCATCACAGTGTAAGATTGTGGCAATTTACTGACCTGGGATTAACCTCTGAAATAAGATTATCATCTCAGTACAAACTTCAGAGGTTGACTGGTCAATCTGTAACCACAAGTTAGGATTATAAAAGCGTTGATTGACATTTTACTAAGTTGATTTTATTCATGGAGATTATTTATATGGAAGATATTCTATTAAATATCCTCAGGTACAATAATTAAAACAAGTAAAAGGGGAAGGAATAAAGAGTCTGGGGACTGGATTTGCCAATGGAAACATACTTGCCTAACCACAGTGAATGGCTGTCACCGGCAGGCAGCTGACTTCCTTCTGCAAATTTCCAATAGCTCTTTTTCCAGGCTAAATGATGTCATTTATTCTGCAACCACCGTCCAGTTTATACACTGCCAGATATAGACATATTTTGCTGCCATATCCCTACCGTGCTTGAGGTGTGACACCCGCCTCGGCTGCAGTTATCTCTCATTTATCCTGACAGTCTTCCTCAAGCTTTGCTCAATTCCAGTAAATCTGGAGGAGATGCTGACGTTTCTCTGCACTCTTGGAGCGCATTCCTCTCCCGTTGAGTCACTGCCTCCATAAAAAGAAGAAGGGGATGGGGGTATAGTTTGTTCATGAAGAAAATGCTCCAGGATTGCTTTTCTTTTTTTCTTAGCCGATTCAGATCTCTGTAAAAAATAAAATTATGAAACGGAAACTTTCAACATTCTTAGTTGCAACGTTGTCACTGTTATTTAGCAGCCGCTGTCCCATAAATCACAAAAAATGTACCACCTTAACTTTAACTGTTTGAAACAACTGACATTTACATGCCTTTCCCGTACCTGCCAAGATATAGTATTCCTCAACTAAATCTGTCATCCCACGCAATGTAAGCAGATATATCTGAACTATTTGCACTTGGACAAGGAGGATTGGAGAGGCTAAAGCAACAGCTGCCAGGTGATATGTGATATGTGCAAGCGTCAGGAGGCTAAGAAGAAGTGTCATGAAGACGCATGGAGACGCATGACGTTTGGAGAGTCGATGCACCAAGACTGGAAAACTCTTCTTCATGGCTGGTTTTTAACCAAAGCACTGGGGTCAGAAGAGTGTCAAAGGAATAATTTGAGCATAGTTTAGCTTTTTGCTATAAGAGTGAGGTGTCTGTTTTGTGCTTTCTAAGGATTAACTGGAATCTCTGTGATGAGTTCAGAGGACTGAGGTAAAGGTCAAAAGTTCTGAACGACGGAGGCTGTTGATTTTCCCGAGGCAGTAAACAGGTTGTGACATCACATCCTGCACAAAAGTGAAACACCGGGAAGGAGGGTACACACACACACACACACACAAGCAGAGGCCTAGTCTTGTAGCCTGCTTCCGTCCTCAGTATGGAAACAATAGCATTGAAATGCAGCCACAGCGCTCTCTGTGTGGCAGAAGGCAGCTACAGTTCAGAAAAATACAGCAGCTGGCTTCATATCAAAACCAAATATTTTCTCCATGCTCTCAGTCCCTCTGCTGGACCTAATGGCTTTTGTAGACAAAGCCACTTATAGCACCCCAAACCACTTATCGGCCTGGCAGTTCCAGCAGCCTGCACACAGTGCCTCTGATCAACAGCCGTATTAGCCGCTTGTTGACTGTCACACACACTTTGCCTGGATTAATTTAATTTAAAGTGATACAGACACCTCGCTGACTTGGATTGCTCCTTGGTAAGGAGGATCAACTGAGGAGGAGGAGCTGCTCTAATATGTTGCCATGGCGACCAGCCTAATTGATGACTCATGTTGCTGAAGAAGCTGTCCTGGAACTGACACGTATTTATGGCGTTATTTTCAATTTTCTTTTCAGTTATTTTTTATTTATTTATTTATTTATTTTTAAAATCTGGTTTCAAAATGAAATTGATATAGGGACAAAACATTAAAGTGTATAATTTAATTTAATGCTTTTTATGTTATGCAGACCTCAGATAATGAGGAAAACATTTGTGTTGCCAAATATTATGCTTTATTTTGACCAGTGCCTTAATATCACATACTATGTATTACATATTCATTATCTAAGTGGTGTTTCAATCAAGAACTGGTGTGTTCTGAATGAACATAACAGACCAACATGTTTGGTCTCTTACCTGAATTCATAAACAGCACGTACTGATTTAAGCAGCATTTAGAAACAACCGGATAGTGATATTAAATGACCTCACTGAATTTATAACTCCGCTGCAAACTGGGTCAGGTGTGATCTACAAACACTGGCTGGTGACGGTAAAATAAATATCTTATTTATATATAGAACTGGCAACTCAGTTCATAAATTCAGTTCCAACATCCAGTTCAACATTCTCAACAACAGAAATAACAATAAAATCATTGTTTTTCCAGTGCTAATCTTACTTTTTGTGTGTAAGGAATTCAGGAATGAAACTAACTTTCGACATGGAGCTCATTTGATCTGGTTTTTGATCCCTGTAATGCCATCCCTAGCTCTGGTCTCAGCTGAAATATTTCATTTCTTTTTATCATGTTAGAGTGTTTTCAGCAGTAAAAACAGAAAGATTTGGCACTAAGCATGCACTGGCTGCAGTTTAGGACTGGAATAGATTTGTCGTTAGAAAAACCTGCATAGGAATTTGCAAACATCAACATGTTATATTAATCAACTAATCCTGCTGACCACATTTATTCAAGCACTTGTTCTGCTATTATTTATTTTGAACTAAACAATATTATACTTGTGCAGATTATTACTTTCATTAATTTAGCAGCTAGGTTTCACTGTATAAATTGGCAATGATTTCATAATATTTGCTTTGCAAACTAAATTCTAGAATCCATGAACCCTTTCAGGAATTGCATAATCACTTCGATTTCAACATTGAGTATGGACGGTTATAAACATGGCAACCTTAAAAAGTCAGAAAAGTCTTAGATAGATGACTCACTGTGGTGATGAGTCACTTAAGATTAGTGTGGTATGGTTTCTGGTTCTCTTTTTGGGATGAAGACTGTTTACTGATCGCTCTGTTTGTGTCATTTGTTTTGCTTCTGGAATTCAGCTGTGTTTGTTCTCAATGCGCATGTTAGCCACTTCTGTTCTGACCAGAAAAACTTGGATGCATTACAAGCTTCAGGTCAAATTTCTGTTTATTATCATAAAGCCAGGCTGTTATGCGAGGTTCCAGTAAACTATCTCAAATCCCATTTTCTGAGGAATCCCCTTTCCCTTCCTGAAAGAGACTCCGGGGGTCTCCAAACCCAACGATAATCTCAAGTTTTGTTGACGTTCGTTGAGAAAGTTTCCTTTTGCTTTCTACCCACAGGGAAGTCAGAGTTAGTGTATACGACTTAACAGCAGCCGTAGCACTCGCAGTAGATTTTATTTGTTTTAGCCCAGGAGCTTTTTTCAACAGCGATTACTCTGAGTTTTCTACATCAATCCCTTTAGCTTTATTCTGCTTTTATTTTATTTTTTTTTTTTGCTGTACTTTTATTATAAGAAGGTTGTGTTGATATTTTGTTGACCAGAAATTTTCGAAACAGAGGGTTGATAGACCACAGGACAAAACCCAGTGATTGCACTCACTAAAGCAGCCCTCCCTTTGTCACGAACATATTTTTTCGGGGGGAAAAAAATTCTACTCTTGAAATGCAACATATAATCACCACTAATGGACCTGAAAATGATTCAAGATATGGCATCAGTTTCCCTGTTATTTATTTTTTTTACATTTTCTCAAGCGCATTGGCAATAATTAGCAGATTACACTTCATTGACCATCTATCAATTCCAAAATATCGTGCCAAGTATCCACATCATGTTTTGATTTTAAACTTTTTTGTTTATTAAGAAAGTTATTTTTTTGGTGTGACAGACAGGCAGGCAGACTGACTGACTGACTGACTGACTGACTGACTGACTGACTGACTGACTGACTGACTGACTGACTGACTGACTGACTGACTGACTGGTCTTCTGTGTTTTTTCAATTATTTTTTTCAATGTTGACACTCACCAGACCAATACAACAGATGCTTCAATCTGGCTTTTACCAGCTGATGCTGATTTCCTGTTTTCTTTGAGGTCTGACCGGCTGATTTGGATTTTCTTTGTAAGGACCATAACACAAACAAAAACAAGTTCATCTGTGTTCATGTTGTCTTCATTCAACAGTGAAATGTAACAAACATTGACTACAAAGGAAAAACAGTGATCAAAATAGTTTTGGATCCAAAAGAAAATGAAAAGATTGCAAAATTATACACAGTTGTGCATCAAAGCATTAAATTCATAACTCTCATGTGATTTTTAACTCAAAACAAAGATGATATCTACTTTTAAGCATGTTTTCCCTTTATGATCTTCTAGTGACACAATTCTGATAAAGAGACTGAGTTCTGTCTTCTAAAGTTTTACAAACCAGTACAAGAATGTTGCCCTTATTTTCTGATACTTATTCATCTATGCAGACTGAATAATAAAGGCAGAATTTCTTCACTTTCACTCTGACCCCCCACTCTGTACTCTCTCTTCTTCTCTGATTCTTTTTGTTTGGAATTTCCACCACAAGAAAAAGAGACTTAAAAGAGACTTTCTGTGGCCACCGTCTCAATGTTTCCTTTTTTTTTCATCTCCTATTAATACAGACCCCCAACAGTACAGTTTTTCAAGCAGCTGATGTTTTCCACAGCTGTGTACACACGGGTTGTTTATGGTTTTATCTCGGCTCTTCATAATTGATGCATTCACAGATTCCTGAGGAGAGTTGGAAGGGATGAACTTTATGTTTACAGGAGGTGAAAATGCCTCTCAAGGCTTTCAGATCTCAGCCTGTTCTCCCTCCTCAGGTGCTCAGTATTTACTCTACAAGCCATATGCGCATCATTAAGAAGTGAAAATACCTCCAGGCTTTCAGAGATGTCCCCAAATCCCACAGAGCGACTCTCCGTAACGAGGCTGAACTTGTGTTTATGTTTGGAATATAGATTAGGCAGTTTAGTGTGCCATTCGAGGAAGGATTATAAAAGGGCAGCTCAAGCAAGGCAGATGTATGAAATGTTTTTTTTTTTTTTTTTTTTCCTGCATCGCAGTTCATTTTCATCTGCTATTGATTAAAATCCAACCCCACAGGGCCTAGCTTGGCCCGTTTCATCACCCGTTCTGGGAGGAAAAAAATGTTTGGATTTCTGCTGAAAATAGCACTTCTCCTCTCTCAAATTCCACTGACTGACTTCCAGACTGCTGTGCACCTTAAAATAGATCCCTCAGTGTGGAGATTAAATCTATAGGTGTCCAAATCCCCAGGAAGGACGACTAACGGATTGGGTTTCAGAGACATCGAGTTATTTCACGTGTTCTCCTCTGAAGTGGGTTGATGTGACAGAACCAAAGGAAATGCAAAGCATTTTTTAAACACTGGCTTGAATTAAATGAAGCAGGAAAAGTGTGGACAAACTCTCACGATACCAATTGGCGCAGTGTTGATGTTCCACTACATGATGACTTCGACACAATAAATCACTGGATTGCATCAGAAAACTGGAGCCATAATGCCATTCAGATGTTTCTATTTCCAGCCTGCGGTGGCACAAAGCATACTTTAAAGAAATTGTAATGAAATAACTTTAACTTTTACTTCCTCCCTTTCCAGGCTCTCCATCCCTCAGTGGGACGGGAACGGTAACCATTCTAGTGGATGACGTCAACGATAACATCCCCGTTTTTACCACCTCCACCTTCCACACCACCATCATGGAGGACGCCCCGACAGGAACGGACGTGCTTCTGGTCAACAGCTCTGATGCAGACGTGGGCAACAACGGCGTTATAAGGTAGACTAATAAACAAAATGCACTAATATTGTGACTATACAGCCCAGCTATGGGGAAAAGTAAGTACACACCTGATTAACTGATCATCTGCAAATGTTACCAGCTCTGTAAACACAGGAGTTGTGGCCATTTTCTTGTCTACACCATACAGGTGTGTGCTCACACAATGCAGGGCTGGAACGACATCAGCAATGACTTTAAAAAAGATATTTATTGGTATTGAGGTCATGTCCAAAGTAGTAGAAGTTATTGAAGATTATTCAGAAGTGGAAAATATTTAAGAAGGCATGATATATTGTCATCAAATTCAACTTGAGGTCAGTCAGTTCAGTGCTCTGAGAAACAGCATGACTTGTTTGGAAAAGATTAGGAAGAAAGCTTTTTTCTCTCTACAATAAGTACACCTGCATATCTTTGGTTTGCATAGTTTTATCTGAATGAACCACTGTACTTATGGAAAAATGTTCTTTGGACACATAAGAGCCAAGTAAAGATGATCAACTGTTATTTTGCCCCATATTTTGAGAAAACCTAAAGTTTCGTAAAGCACAGTGGTGGATGGACTCATGGTTTGGGCTTGTTTCTCAAACAGAGGAGTTGACCGTGAACTTTTCTACATATAAAAATATATACAGTCAAATGTGACATAATCTCTGCAAGTGGAAGTTTAGTCTAAAGGGTAGCAGTTCTTAAAACAACATCGAGTCAATAACCGAATGACAGAACATGCTAAGAATCAAGGTGTTGAAATGCTCCAGTCAAAGACTAGACCTTGAGATGTATTTTGTTTTTTCCATGAATGGAAAACTTTTTCTTACTTTCTGTTATTCAATGGATCACCCAACGCACTGTTTAGATTTGACAATGATGTGCTTGTTGCAGTAAGGTTAGAATCATTCTGAAAGACAACTGTATTACGTGGCCACAGATTACAAGAAATAGTTTTCAGTTTGATTTTATTGCAAACAGATTGCCTCTGGAATTTATGTTGTTTCCAAACTTCTTTTATAATGTCATCTTAGTCCAGATCATGACTCAGTTTTAACTTTTTTTTGTTAGCTTTTATGACACTCCGGGGTGACTGCAGTTCATGATAGTGGTTCAGTTTGCAGAGTTCTAGTGAAAAAAACAAAGTTTTTGTTTAGGCTGTTACTTACAAGCTCGGATGAAAACTGTGTTCATCCGAGCTTCATAGTTTCTGCCATGTGGGGGGGACTTCTAAGGGCCTCTGGTCTGATCTCTCTGAAGACGGACGCTGACTCAGGTCCAGCCCCTCCTCTTTCCTCAGCAACCCCACTGAGTGCACATTGGGGGTACCACAGATTGTTCCAGTTTCCCAAAACACAGTAATGAGGATGTTAATTGTAGATGACAGTAGGAGATGATGCCCATCAGGGGTTCGAGGCCTTTTATAGAGTCCAGAACCGGTTACCTTCACTTGTTAGTTTCCATTTTCACAACTCATCTACACATAAAACTTGAACTGAACCACAAGCATCTGTGGACAGTTTATATTGGTGAGAATATCTAAATAGCTTTGCATGAAGTTCACACGTTGTTCTGCCATTTGTAGTGCTAGCCCTGTAGGGGGAGCGCTTTTCAAAGTATGTTCTGGTGTGAACATGTATGTGTCAGTTTACATTTAAGGCTGGGATCCTGATGGAGACTCATGAGCTAAAGGATGAAACACAATATTTATTTGAAAACAGAAGTGAGTGCCCCCCTGCTTGGTTCTCAGTCCAGATGAGCTTCACCCTTCATGTCGTTAATGGAGTCATATTTTGGTTGCATTGTATGTACTGCATTTCTCAAGGGATTTTTGTACATTTTTAACCACGTCTCACTCCTCCATACAAAAATATTAATTTGTTACAGAGAAAGATATTTGCTCCCTTACATATTTATTTTCCACTTCAGAGAAATCAAATTCTTAAATTAGATAGAGCTAACCAGAATAAATTCAAAATGGTTTTATATATCCAAACTGAGCTGGATGTATTTGCTTTCTAAACCTAATAACTGGTTGAGGCAGCTGTCATGAAGTGCAATAACTACAAATGAGCAATGAGATGGTTTTCAAGCATAAAAATGACCAAATTAAACTCACACCAATATGTCTCAATGAGATTTAAGTCCCGTCTTTGACTAGGCCACTCCAAACCTTTATTTTATTTTAGCCACTCAGGGGTGGACTTGCTGTTTTGTTTTGCAGTGGTTTTTCATCAGACTTATCTGAATGTATACATTCCAATGAGTTCCTCTTTTGTCTCTATTTTGAAAATCTCTTGTGGATCATCATAGTTCGGAGGGGTTGACAAATGTGGTTTGCACTTGGAAATTTTCCCATGGATGCTATTTTCCATTAACTCTCACCTAAGACAAATGAGGTTTGTTGTGGTTTAAAATGTTGTTCTAGTTTCTCCCATGACCTTCTAGGTGAATTGTTAATGTGCTATTTGAATAATTTTAGTTGCCTGGCGACTTCTGCCATGATTCATCAATGTTTCCACTGTGGTTTGCTGGAGTACCAATGCCTTAGTAGGCTTTGTAACCCTTACTACTAATGGATATCCATGATTTGGTTTCTTCTCTGTTTTTACATTTCTTCATAAGAAAGCATAAGATGCTACTTTTTGAGGCTACTTCATGTTGAAAGACTTACTAACTCCTACAGGACAGTAACTGGGCCTTGGTATTACCAGTGAACTGTGATTAATAACTGCTAGTTCATGATTTAACAAGACAGCGTAGGGCCTGGTTTGGATAGCTTTTTCCCATAGTATGTGGAATCATTATATGAAAACTATTTTCTATTTACTCAGGTTATGTTTGTACTAAAATTAATTTTGAGATTCTGGAAGATTTAGGTATGGCATAAAAATATGAGAAATTTGTCATTTCTTATATGACAAATGAGAAATGACAAAATCTTTCACAGAAGGATTTTGCAGCTCTTGCCAAAAAAACACACCAAACTTACTGCGACTCTTTGAACAATAAATCAGAAAACTGTATCTGTATCTGATGTGACTGTATGCTTATTTATAGTATTTAACTTGATTCAGTCAACCTGTTACACATAAAACCTCTTTTAATTGGAACATTTGACGTGTAATAAGCATTTCTTGTACCTTATTAAAACCCAAAGCAGCTCCACCATCCAGAAGCAAATAGGTGTTTTGCTAATAAACATGACACTACCACAGCTGATATCTGATATTTTTGTTTCCTACAGCTATAGTCTAAGTGGGGGGCATGGCCAGTTCTCCATCAACCCCGCAACAGGGCAGATTATTACCAGCTCCCTCCTGGACCGAGAGGAGAGGGCCAATTACCAGCTGCTAGTTGTTGCGACAGATGGAGGGCAGCCCCAGGGCTTGTCGAGCTCCGCCACCGTGTCCGTGACGGTGGCCGACATCAATGACAATCCTCCACGCTTCCATCATCACCCCTACGTGACCCACATCCCTGCCTCCACTGCAACAGGTTAGTTAGGGGCTCTAAAATGTTACATTCTTCACCTGCTATATATGTTTACTCCTCAAATCTGGTTGGTTATTAAATAATGTATCTCTGAAAAGATAGTAAATTTCAGAAATTGAAGTCAGAAGACTGTAGCTGAAAATGAAAATGTGAAATTCAGTTTCTCAGAACATTAGAACAAAAAACAGATATTTACTACATAAATCGTATACACACAGTAACAAGGGAGACGGCTGTAGTTCCAGTTGCCCAGTAGTCATGGATGACCTTCACTTGGAGAGTAAGAGATCTTTTGCTATGCAACATGTTCACAGGGTTCTGCATCCAAGAACACAGAAAGTTAGAGGAACTCTAAGTGGCAGGTGCTTCTGGTAGCCATACATGCAAACTTTTAAGCTTTTATTGTGTTTTGTAAATGAGCTACAAACTAGAGAGACCCTATAATTGAAAGTTTAAAGGAACAAAATGCTGAAACACAATGGGAGTGAATTAGTTTAGTTTAGTTTTACGCATTCTGCCCACAAGAAGCTTTAAAAGAAATCCCCTCTATTTTTATGTATAAACTGCACATGTAGAGAAGAACCTGTGAACATTTGAACATTTTAAATTAAGAAGTTTCAGAGTATTTAGGAATATATTTCAAGCTAAACATTCTGTGGGGAGATCAGAAATATTCAAATATGTATTACCAAGTAGTGTATTGTGTTAAAAACCTAATAGGTTTTAAATGCTTTTTCAGCAAGATACAGTCCAGCTTTTCATGACTCGTTTAAACTTTGAATGACATTTTTAATCCCAGGTAAGACTGAGCAGTGAAGTCCCAAGAACTTTATTTCTTCAGTCTTATTGCTAAATATGCTAAATAACTAATAACTATGTAGAATTTATTTTATTGTATTTTTTATTAAATTAATTATATCTATCCAACAGAAAATACATAATGGTGAAATAAAAGAAAAGAAAAAAAATATATATATGATCTATTTTTATTAAAAACTGTTGGAGAGGGTAAGACATGAAAATTCTGTTGAAAAGTGATCAAGTGGCTGTATTTCTTATTCATTGGTACCCATTTTTACAAGAAATTAAGTTTTCATTCTCTTCTTTTGGTGTTTCAGTTGTTTGTTAGGGTTAAATATATAATTTTTTTCTTTTTTTGTCTTCAGGGTCCCTGGTTTTTGCTGTTACCGTCACTGATGAGGACTCCGGCTCTAATGCCCAGCTGCACTACTCCCTAATGGGTCGGAACGCAGAGAAGTTCAAGATCGATCCAGTAAGAGGCGCCATCACTGCCAATGAGAGGCTGTCTGGAAGTTCAGAGGTTACGCTGACAGTTCGCGTAAAGGACGGTGGAGCTAACCCAAAAATGGACACGACCACGGTGACAGTGCGATTTGTTACGGGAGGAAACTTCCCCATCATCAAGCTAAAGGAGCGGGCGTTTACTTTTCTGGAGAATCAACCTACCAACCACATTGTCACAACAGTGACAGGGTCTTCTATGAGGGGTGGACCACTGTCGTACTACATAGCAAGTGGCAACCTTGATTATGCCTTTCACATAGATCAGCTCTCAGGCGAGTTATCCATCAGGCATCCGCTGGATTACGAGCACATTTCCAAATACGTTCTATGGATTGAAGCCAGAGATCAGGGTTTCCCCCCTTACTCTTCCTATGAGAAAGTAGAAATAAATGTTCTGGATGTGAATGACAACCACCCAGTGTTTGATAAGGACCCGTTTCATGCTGAGATACTGGAGAACCTATCACCGCAGCGCGTCCTGATGGTCACCGCCGTTGACCTGGACAGCGGCAACAACGGACAGCTGGAGTACGCTATAACCGAGGGCAACAAGGAGAACAGTTTCAGCATCAACCGAGCCACTGGTGAAATACGAACCACTAGGCCACTGGACCGAGAGAAAGTGGCGCTTTATGCTCTAAAAGTGAAAGCCACTGATCGAGGTTCACCACCAAAAAACACAGCAGTTAAGGTACTAATTAATGTGCTGGATGTGAACGATAACGCTCCCAAGTTTTCCAAGATATTCAGTGCATCAGTGGCTGAAAATGCACCCGTTGGCTACACAGTTACCAGAGTCACAACCACAGATGAGGATGCTGGTTCAAACGCCGTTAGCCGCTACTCTGTTACAGATAGCAGCCTTCCATTCAGTATTAATCCAAGCACAGGGGACATAACTATCAGCAGGCCACTTAACAGAGAAGACACAGATCACTACATCATTAAAGTGTCTGCTCATGACTCTGGGTGGACAGTAAGCACAGACGTAACAATATTTATAACAGACATTAACGACAACGCCCCCAGGTTCAGCCGTCCATCTTATTACTTGGACTACCCGGAGCTCACAGAGGTGGGCTCTCTGGTCACACAGGTCTTGGCCTCAGATCCAGACGAGGGAGTCAACGGCAAAATTTTCTACTTCATCCGATCCCAGTCAGAGTACTTCAGAATCAATGCCAGCTCTGGAGAGGTGTTCATCAAGCAGCAGTTAAAATATCAGAACTCGACTGGTGCTGCCAGTGTAAATATAAACCGGCACAGCTTCATTGTGACAGCCTCAGACCGAGCAGTGAAGCCTTTAATGAGTGAAACAACAGTGATTGTAAACATAGTAGACAGTAATGATAACCCTCCTGAGTTTGATTCCACCACTTACTTCACTCCTGTCACTAAAAGTGTCAAAGTTGGCACCAGACTAATAAAAATCACAGCTCATGATAAGAAAGATTTTGGCCTTAACTCTGAGGTTGAGTACCTGATAACAGGCGGGAACAGCTCCAGTAAATTCAAACTAGACAAAATAAGTGGGTGGATTACAGTTGCTGCTTCCCTCACATCTGATATAAATAAGATTTTTCTCATTGACATCACTGCGAGGGACAAAGGAAATCCTCCCTTGTCTGCACAAACAACAGCAAGAATTGTAGTGACAGAAGAAAACCATCACACACCAGAGTTCTCACAAAGCCAAATTTCAGCCACAGTACCTGAAAGCCTCGCTGTGGGAACAGCAATCAGAACTCTTTCTGCCAGAGACAAAGACAAAGAAATGAACGGCCTTATCACTTACAGTATAACCTCAGGCAATGATAAGGGTTTGTTTACATTGAACAGTAAAACCGGTGTGTTATCCTTAGCTAATTCTCTAGACTATGAAGAGGAGCACCAACATGAACTAAGAGTTTCAGCTACTGATGGTGGCTGGATTGCGAAATCAAGTTATGTCTCAGTCACAGTACAAGTTACTGATGTAAACGACAACCCTCCTGTTTTTGATCCCGATGAGTACTTCCCATCTGTGCAGGAGAACGTCCCCAGTGGCACCACTGTGCTCAAAATGAATGCCACAGATCGGGATTCAGGATTAAACGCTGTCATGGCGTATGTGATTCAGTCATCAGACAGCGATCTGTTTGTTATCGACCCAAACACAGGTACCATCACTACCCAGGGCTTCTTGGACTATGAAGCAAAGCAGGTTTACCATTTAACAGTGAAGGCTTTCAATGTTCCTGATGAGGAACGCTGCAGCTTCGCCAACATCAACATCCAGCTGAAGGGAGCCAACGAATACGTTCCTCGCTTTGTTTCCAAACAGTACTACTTTGAGATCTCAGAAGCTGCTCCAAGAGGCACAGTTGTCGGGGAAGTGTTCGCTAGTGATCGGGACCAAGGAGAGGATGGAGTGGTTTATTATCTCATATTTGGAAGAAGCAGAAAGAAAGGCTTTGGCATCAACAAGAAGACTGGCCAGATTTATGTCTCAGGCATTCTGGACCGTGAGAAAGAAGAAAAGGTTTCCCTGAAGGTGTTGGCGAAGAATGCAGGAAGCATCCAGGGGGCAGATATTGATGAAGTGTTTGTTAATATCACTATTCTTGATGCCAATGATCCCCCTGTTTTTACCCAAGACCTGTACGACGTGCAGGTCAGTGAAGGTCTGTCCCCTGGTGGGCTTGTCACCTTTGTAAGTGCTGAGGATTCAGACTCTGTCCCCAGTTGGAGCAGGTTTTCTTACTCCATTGATCCTGAACTTAACAAAAATGTGTTTACAATAAATCCAAAAACAGGTCAGGTGTCTGTGGCTGCACAGCTGGACAGAGAAACAACTCCTGTCTATAATCTGACAGTTCTTGCAGTCGACACGGGCACGCCTCCTGCCACCGGAAGTGCCACCATCATTGTGAATTTGGAAGACATCAATGACAACGGTCCAACATTGATGACCACCTATGCAGAGGTGATGGAGAACGAGAGAGCTGGCTCTTCAGTCACGACCTTGACATCCTCAGACCTGGATCTACCTCCCAACCAGGGCCCTTTCCTCTACAGCCTTCTGAGCTCTGGCTCTGCCAACAGCTATTTCAGCCTCAGTTCAGCTGGCATCCTAACCACCAGCCGGGAGATTGACAGAGAACAGATTAGTGACTTCTACCTCTATGTGGTGATCAAGGACTCTGGTGTGCCTCAGATGTCCTCCACTGGAACAGTTCATGTTAAGATAAACGATCAGAATGACAACCCATCAGAGTCACGGTCTATGGAAATCTATGTCCACTACTTCGGAAACACATTTTCTGGAGGTTCTTTGGGAGATGTTAGACCACAAGATCCAGACATCCATGATCGGTTCCACTGCTCCCTTATTCCTCCATCATCTGGTCTGTTTGCTATCCCCACAGGAACATGTAACCTCAACTCTAAAGCCCGCTCAACAGACGGAACATTTGAACTAACCATTCGCAGCAGTGATGGCGTCCATGGATCGGTTAGTAGCACAGCCAAAGTTTTCTTTATGGGTTTCAACAATGCCACTGTAGACAATAGCATCCTCATCAGACTGCACTCTGATGGAGTCAAAAGCTTTCTCACCAATCACTACCTCAGCTTCTTACGCATTGCCAACTCTCAGCTAGCAGGACTAGGCACAGGGGTGCTGCTTTATGGAGCATTTGAGCTCAACAATCAGACTTTCCTGATGGCAGCTGTGAAACGGGGCCACGGACAATATGTGAACCCCAGCGGCGTGGCCACATTCTTCCAGAGTATCAAAGACATTTTATACAGACAGAGTGGGGTGCAAATAGATGCAGTAGACCATGATCCATGCACGCACAATCCATGCCAGAACGGAGGCAGCTGCAAGCGGCGTCTCAGTGTCGGGCCTGATATGAAGACAGAAGAAAGTGTCCCTGTGATCCTCGTTTCCAACCACCCCCTGCAGCCGTATGCCTGCAGCTGCAGGCCGGGATACGCAGGAGCCCTGTGTGAGACGGACATCGATGAGTGCCAGCCATCACCTTGCCACAATGGTGGCACCTGCCACAATCTGGTTGGGGGGTTTTCCTGCACCTGTCCTGAGGGATTCACCGGTATGGCCTGTGAGAGGGATGTCAACGAATGCCTTTCCAATCCCTGCAAGAATGGGGCGCTGTGCCAGAACTTCCCCGGTGGCTTTAACTGCCTCTGCAAGTCTGGGTTTGCAGGTATTAATCACACAAAGGTCACTTTTTATGTCTTTTCCAAAAGTATTCATACCCCTTGAATGTTTTCATATTTATATGTCAAAAACAATATACCTCTTTATATGTTATTCAAATTTTGTGTGTTAATCCCACAGAAAATACAACATAATGGTGAAATAAAATAAATATATATATGATTTAAAGTAAGGCTTTAAATCATATGTTGATCTTTATTTCAAATACATAAGTCAATATTAACAAACACAGTGAAGACAACTAATGAATTCTTAATACATTACTAGATCAGTAATGCTATGGAGGAACCATAGCTGTCAAAATGAATAATTTCTTAGTTATACAAGATAAAATAAAATGTAACCATGAATTACTGAAAAACAACACAAAGTGAATAGTTATAGTGTCCTTTGCCCTTTAAAGTAATACACACTTTATTGTGGTCTGTGATATAAAAAATAAGTAAAATGTACTGGAGTTTGTGGCGATGGCAGTGCGACAAACATACAAGGGTATGGATACTTTTGAAAAGCACTGTATGTCTTTGAGTATGGTCACCCACATTCAAAGTATTTGCTTCTTATTGTTTCCAGTAGATATCGTAGCCACTTCTTTTGGTTTTTGGTTTCTAGTTAGGGAGTATCAGCTGTGATTCATATCAGCCTGCAGTGTTTGCTTTAATAAAAAAGGATGATACAAAGCTGACCTTTGTCAGAGATCCAGTCTTCACCACACATACAGTTCGCTGGTGTTTCATTTCCATTTGTGCCTTCATGCACTGGCAGTTCTGACCACACACAGACACAAGGATTTCTTCTCTGACCGTATTACACAAAGAGAGATTTCCTCATCATGGATTTTTTATTTGGCTTCATTTTGAGTTATTTGACAAATGAGCAGCTTTATAAAAGATCCAATCAGACCTCTTAATTTGGAAATGTAATGAACACAGTGCATTATTGGCCTGAATTAAAGGGGAGTGGATTTTAAGTGGAAATAGTTTGAACAGCCATTTGGATCCTGTGTGATGTTTAACCTCTGGCTGCAGCATCTGAAAGACATTTTGAAAGCATGCTGCACAGGGCACTCCGCCCGAAGTGAAGTCATTACTGTCCCTTTTTATTACGACGATAAAAAATGGTCACAAATCTAGAAGTTTTATCAAGATGAACTACTCTCATGCAGAAATGCACCTAGTGACCTACAGTAGTTTTGGTGCCCTCCCTTTGAACTCTCAACTTCCTGTTCTCCACAACTGGATTTTGGCAGCTAAATCCATCTCCATTAAGCAACATGTCTCAGGATTTACAGCATTAAATTTACTCCCAGAGTTCACAGTCAGTTTGTTTCTTTTGTACCATGTGCCATGCATCATTTCTGTCTGTTGTTTTTATTATCACTGTCACATTCCTTATCAAGATGTTAAACCTTTGCTTGCATCTGTGGCAGCCATCCATGTACATTTCAGCTGTTTGTCTGCCTGCACTGCAATAAATAGACAAAAAAACAGCCTGCAGTAGGTTGTTAAGCCTGATTGTTCTCAACTCAATGAGATCATTTGGCTTTCCCTAATGAAGTTTGTTGTTTATGAAATTACATTAACAATTTCATAAACAATTGAAATTCCACCAAAGAGGTGAAATTCAGCCATAGAAACATTAGAACAAGGGTTTTATTAAGCAGAGCATTTTAAAATGTGCTGATCTCTAAACCTTAACTCGTGTTGTTCAAAACACACAACACATTCCCCATTATCGTTTTCAAACAACGATGAAGCCAAAATGGGAACGCAGTGTATGTAAAACTAAGTACACCTTTGCTGCTAAAGGCAAAAGTAACAGTGATATGTTGCTAATCAAGTCAGCTTCATTTATCAGTGAACACTTCTAAAAACTAGTATTAGAGTTGTACATTTACTGATATGCAGCACACAGATATGTTATCACAATGCCAAGACAGAAAGACATCAGCAATGACACGTCACTTTTTCTGTAAGGAAGAGCATTTCCATTTTGTCTTCAACTTTGTTTTCTAATTATATGGTTATTGCCCTTGTAATTTTCCTAGAAATTAAGGTGGACATACTTTCCTTTACTTTCCCATTACAGTAGACAGCAACATAAGGTTAACTAAATGGTAAAACATATTTGTTTTGCAGAGCAGTTCTCAGCTGTGATGTCATGAATGGCATGATAAGATGAAGATCACAGCAACACTTGAAGTGCTTAGAAAAAACTTTATTATTAGACCTGCGCATTTCAGCTTGTGGCCTTCGTCAGGGTCATTGAAGGCCACATTGCTCAAGTCACTTCAAGTCTTACTGGAGTTTTCACTTCATCAGATCTTTGACCTCCATGCATCGTGGAAGTCGGTGAAGCTGTGCCAGAAACATTTTTGGTGTCATGAAAGGCCTCCATAACTCAGTCTTCTGCATTTTTACTGTGTCGTTCACCACCCCATCCATTTTAATTTGTGTTGTTCTGTGAACTCAGGCAAAACGTGTGACTCCATCATCAATCACTGTGAGTGTAACCCTTGTTTTAATGGCGGCTCCTGTCAGAATCGGTTGGATGGATATTACTGTCACTGTCCGTTTGGTAAGTAATGAAAGGAAAGCTACAGGAAAAACAAAAGAAAACAAGATAAATGTTGTTCTAAAACTCTAGTTTCCTAAGCAAATTTTGCCACCATCTTCATTTTTCATGCTCTGTAGTTTTTGTTTTCATTAAATCCCAAAACATCTTAAAAGATGATGATTTGCTTAATGTAGTGACAGCATAAAATTTAGTTCTATAAATTTCTGTAGGTTTTGAATTCATCTGTCATGTGTTGTGTGTGTTTTCCTCAGGTGTTTTTGGCAAACACTGTGAACTGAACAGCTATGGTTTTGAGGAGCTCTCCTACATGGAGTTTCCCTCTCTGGATCCCAACAATAACTACATCTACATCAAGTTTGCCACTCTGATGAGCAACGCGCTGCTGATGTACAACCACGACAATCAGACGGGTGACAAGGCCGAGTTTCTGGCGTTGGAGATCTTTGAGGGCAGATTGCGCTTTTCCTTCAACCTGGGCAGCGGGACCTACAAACTGATGACCATGATTAAAGTTTCAGACGGCCAGTTCCACACAGTCATCGCCAGGAGAGCTGGGATGGTAAGAGGCATTTCTTACTACAGGTTTATGATCACTATTAGCTTCAAGTCGCCACGAGAGTGATGAAACTGAAAGAACCGTATTCAACAATGTTAATGTCCTGAGCTTTTACGGCTTAAATCTACACTCATATTTGGCTTTAGTCTCTTCAGATGATAATTAAAACCCCAAACCATTGATAGTTTGCCTTATAGTTTTTATAGCGTATAATTACATATTACTGGTTGCTGAGATTTATGGTACCAGGATTCAGAATTGCCCTGAAATATGAAAATGTGTCTCCTGGGCTCTGAATGAGTGTCACCTCAATGCCAACAGCACAGTGGCAAGAAGAGGGGAAAAAAGTCAAAGTGGGTTCTGTCAGGTTTCTCCTAATGTTGCGCTGCTGCTGGACTTTAGATCTGTCGTTTCCAGCGGTGCAGTGGGGTTTCATAGGAAGCCGGTAAAATCGTTAAATTGTCAGTTTTGAAATGTTGGAGAGTGATGGCCTGGAAAGGAATACAGCCCATATTGAGGACTGAGTCTGTGAAAATTGAGGTGTATGTGCTGTTGAAGAGTGAGTGAGAAATGTCAGGACTGTAACGCCGGTCCCTCAGGCACTGTAAAGTGATGCTGATGGCGATGTTTGCAGAAGCTGATGCGGGTCATTTCTGTGGTCGGGCGTCAGGTCAGTTTCCAGTTCCTGTTGCTGAGTTATGATGTCAAAAACAGGCAGAAACCACAGACTTCCCTTTGAAGTTTCAGAGTGATCAGACAGAGCTCAGAGGTCATATACGGTGTTGAAATCAAGACTATACGCATCACGTCTGCATGCAGAACTGTTTTCAAATTATCCTCAAATCATATAGATATATTTAAATTTCATTTTAAATTATGCAATTTTATTTCTTGCATTGACAATAACTTAAAGTCAAGGTGAAGCTGGGTGATTCATCCACCATGGAAAAATTTCTTACAATAATTTTAGAATGTGGTTCTCAACTTTTAAAAAATATTAACATTTCTGGCTGTCCATTAATGCATCACAACTTCTTTGCTGTAGATAGAAAAAATGTTAAGTCTTAGCTAGATGTTTCCTCAAAATGATCAGATTTGTGTTAATTATAATCTAAGTCATTATTCTAAAAACCCAAAGTGTCTTTATAATGAATCCTAGTTTAACTATCTAGTGAAAGCCTTTAGAAAAAGTAGAAAGATAACAAGCAAAGTATGGATGAAATTACAAATGTGAAAACACTGACTGATTACTTGACAGTAGAGAGAACAGAAACAAGTTGATATAAACAAGAACAGTTTGTTTTCAATTCAAGAAAACGTAAAATGTTTTAAGGCAGATTGAAAATGAAGTGTGACAGTTTGGTTTTGGAAACTGTCAAAAAGCATGAACAAGAAGCTTTTGATTAAGTGAATTATTTGTCCTAATAACAGGGGCAAAGCAGATGTAGAACAGCAAAGGCAGTGCAAAACTGTGGTTGCTTTGTTAAATTTGGCAGAGGAAAATAATAAAACTTTGTCAGCAGTTTTAAATCAGTGTCAGCAGAGCACAAAAAGCAGGCTTCATATTGTTATCTCGCATTTGCTCCTAATTTCAAATGTTCTTTATTTTTTTATTATTTTGAAGAAAAAGAGTCCATGAATGTTCTTTTACCTCTCTGCAAACTTTCACTGCATCCATGTGTGTGTTTGATTGAACAGAGACTTTGTGTGTGTGTGTGTGTATGTTTGCCCTGCGGGGATGATTTGTGTCAGAGATCCGGGCCGGTGCGGTCCGTGTTTACTTAAACTCCAGGAGAGGTGGAGCGTGATTGCTCCGGTTTTTCAACACATTCACACACTTTTCCGGACAGTTTCCTCACCGGCACATTTCGTTTCTTCCTCCTGGGCTCGTTCCCTACATCAGAACGCAGAAACAACAGCACACATCTGGGCAAATGCTTTACTGGCATTGACAGGAAAACAGGAAACTGTAGGGAAACAGAAAAATGTTTGGCATTTCTGTGCCACTCTTATCACATATATGAATTGAATAATAAAATGTTTTTGTCGGTCTATGTGCATTGTGAGGGACTGAGGTCATACTCAGTCCTGAACATGCAGAAGTAAAAACATTCAGAGCAGTAGAATAAATACTTAGTTAATAAAACCTGAAGTTAATCTATTGAAATAAACAGTCGGAAACAAAGACATGTAAACGTTATGGAATAATTTTGTCCTTGGATTTTATTGTGACTATTGAGAATCCCTCCAAATTAATGAATCTGGGTGTTTCAATCACCTCCACATCCACAGGTGAATAGGGGTTGTGTGATGTTGTACACTAATATTCCAATGAGAGATAATAACACATCAGAGTAAACCAAATGGATTAGGTTTGTGGAAAATGTTTGATATCACCTTTGCTCCAACAATCTGCTGTTAGACAACCTCTGATGGGTTGTTTATCATCCAGCCATCCATCTTTCAGATCAGGTCAAACCAGGTTTGAAAGGAAGTAAGGGATCCTCTTTAAGTGGTTCTATATGCCAGAATTTATTGTTAATGTATTTCACGTTAAGCCAAATTCATGCCTAATCTGTGGTTGTTTTAAGGGAAATTTGAAGGAGCATTTACATGTTTTTTAAGAAGAGTGGATATTGCTCTTAGATTTTTCTCCCTACAGCAGTTCTGCTTCTCATCTGCCTACCAAACTAAAATAAACCGCTTCTGTCTGCAATCAGATGGTGTATTTTTATAACATAGAGCTCAGAAGTAATGTTGGATCTTCTCACCTAACTCTTTACAAGACGTAAAATAATCACTTTGTCGAAAAATGTTAACAGCTGTTTAAGTAACACGAATTTTGTTTGTTCAGTGAATCATTTTTAAAAGTTAATCACAATAAGGAGTGGAATAAATCTGCTTATTCTTGTACTGAATATTTTGATTGGCCTGTAAAAATAAGGACGGTAATTGGGCACAGAGGACCTGTTACATCTAATCAGTTAACATTGGAGTATGTTCTGCATCTATCCTGTTAGCGGCACCTTATCAATCCTGTGGAGGTTAGCAGGGGGTCCTGGACCCCCGTCCCAGATGCCTCTGGGTGAGAGGAGAGCTACTCCCTGAACAGCCAATTTGTCCATCAGTGGACAAAAAAATAAAAGACGGACGACCAGGCATGCTCAGGCTAACTTCTACGGCCAATTTAAAAACTCCAATTAATCTTAACATGCATGCTGTTGAACTGGAGGAAGAAATCTAGCTGTTTGAGAACATACAAACCAAAGTTGCATGTTATTGAACTATTCTGTACAAGTGTGTTTTATTGTATTTCCCACCAATTTATTGCGTTTATACATCTTCCCCTGAACAGATTTGCTCGTTTTCAGCTGAATTGTTTGGATAAATACACATCAAAAGAGGGATATATTTTAAATTGTTTGTCATGGTCCCATTTTTTTCTACACAAAAGCCTGTATTTGTATCTAAAGATCATACATTGAAAGGAGGTTAATACAAAAAGTATCTTCATGTTGAAGTGAAAAGCTAAATCCAGTTCAGGATCGTTTGCAGGACTTAAAACTGATGTTCACAGATGCTTTATGCCTGGTCTGACTGAGCTTGAGCTGTTTTATAATAAATAATGGACAACAATTTTAAAACTGACAGAAACCCTTAGCTCTTAAAACTGTAATTACAGGAAAAATATTGTCTCAACAAAGCTTTGATACAGGGAGGATGATTACAAATTTATGCTGTATTTTTTTTAATAAGAAAACCTTTACAAGTTTGGCTATTTTTTCCCCTTTTTACAGAAAAACCATAAAAATCATGCTGAAGCTTGTGTTTTTGGAGACAAAATGTGAGAAACAGAGGAATAAATACTTTTACAAGACTTTTATTGGGTGGATTGGCTCTCCCAGGCAACACTTAGTGAAGCTGGGAGAGATAAAAGTGTGTGTCAGGAATACTTTGGTTGGAATATTTAGGTTCATCCCTGGTCATAATTCTTTCAATGTTTTAGCTTCTTTTTATTTCTTGTCATCCTACAGGCAGCATCGCTTACTGTGGATCTGTGCGGTGAGGATCAGGAACCAGGGTATTGTGCCGTTAGCAACGTGGCTGTACACACTGACTGGTATGAGAATCACACACACACATGCACACACACACACACACACATATGCATACAGCAGCTGATTCTTTAACTGATCAAATGTAAATAAGAAAATGTTGCTCATCATTTATGTACTGTGGCAAAAATATGTTGTGTTTTTTAAAGCTGTTGTGGTGATTGTTGGTTCTTTTCTGTGCTACAACAGTCAAACAATCTTAAGATTTTATTTGTTGTCTTTAGCAGTGGCTTGCCTGGCTTTTTATTTGTAGAACCATTTTATGACTTAAAACAAATTTGTGGTGTTCCACAGTTAAACAGAGACAACACTATGGCAACACCTTACAAAACAGAAAACCTGATATATCAATTAATGCAGAACTAAATACAAGTAGATTGATCTTCCTTCTTATTATATTTCCTTAGTGGGGTCTTAAATTGTGGTCTGGTTCTGGTCTGCTCTGCATCTCCAGAAACAGAACCAAACATGGAGAAGCAGCATTCAGCTTTTATGCACCACAAGTCTGGAACAAACTTTTGGAAAACTGAAAAACAGCCAAAACACTGCGTTCCTTTAAACCTAAACTAAAATCCCACCTGGTTAAAATTGCTTTAGTACTGTAATAAATTAAACACCAACCAATTTTTTTTTTTTTTTTGTATGTGTAGTGACAGCACCTGGAAAAATTTAATGTTTCAGTTGTTGATTGTTGGGTTTAAATTGGTGTTTGGAGAATTAATTTTTGAAAGTGCATATCTGCCCGTTTCCAGAAGATTCCAAGTGTGAGATACGTTGTTACTGTCAATTTGCACTCATGAGCTCTGTCACAAAAAACTCTCTGGAAATATGAAATTTCTGCGAGATGAAAGGTTTTTGACTTTTCTGTGATTTCTGAGCCACTTTTTTGAGACTGCATCTTTTTTGTGTTTGTGTGGAAGTGAGCATAAAAGAGGAGTTATTAACATATTATTTGAAACTCGCCGACTCAAAGCATCTTTTTATGAAAGTGTGTGTGCATGTGAAAACCTTCACTTGAATGCATCTGAGTGTGAGCATGTTTGTGTGCCTGTATTTGCAGGATTTTGGACGTGCAGCCCAACCGGCTCTCGGTCGGCGGCGTCAGGTCGATAGAACCCGTCCTTCATCGCCGTGGTCAGATCGCCACCCACGACTTTGTCGGCTGCATCATGGAGCTCGCCGTCAATGGCCGCCCTCTGGAGCCCAGTCAGGCCCTGGCATCGCGTGGCATCCTTGACAGGTCCGCAGCACAAACCCTCCGACCCCCACATGCCTTCACTGTCTCCATCCTTCCCCTCTTTTCTCATCCAACCATCTTCTCTAACCTACTCGGCTCCTGCTGTGGGACATCTGTTCACACTTTCAAATCCTCCCGAGAGTTTTTAAAAAGATGTTTTTTTTAAACCACAAATGGCAGACCTTTGACGAAGGAAAGGCAGTTGCTGAATATTTTCTCTTCTATCTCAGCAGTGAATGGTGAGGCAAAAGCAGATCTTTTAATATGCTAATCCTCTGGGGTTCTTTAATGGTTTTTGTACGGCCGCTTCGGGAGACAAATCAAAGCTCATCTGCTCCTGTTTTTGGAGTTTCTTTTCCAGCAGACCCCCAGGCTTCTTACTGTGAGGCTGAGTTGTCAAAGTGCCCGTCTGATTGTGGGGATTTTGTATGGCTGTGTCTATAGATGCCCAAGACTGGAAGGAGCCTGCACCACCAGCCCCTGCAGACATGGGGGCACCTGTTTGGACCACTGGTCTTGGCAGCAGTGTCAGTGTGTGGATGGTTTTACGGGAAAATTCTGCGAAAAGTGTAAGTATCTGTCCTTTGAATTGTAATTTTCTCAATTCTATATGATCGGTCCTCCATGACTCATGAAAATGCCCACCAATAAAACTGCCTGCGTTTTCCTGCATAAATCCGTAAAGTCAAAATTGGTGAAGTACCAGTACACATCAGTTCTGTGAATTACATATTCTTACTGGAAACAAATAGTAGCATTACTGAGAAAACTGGAAACTATTGTGCGTTTGCCATCAGGTTCAATTTGGTGGGAAATCTGCTGGTTCACTTTACAGCGTGCAAAAACAGAACCATGTTTTTCTAATCCAAGCGCAGTCATGTGCAAAAAAAAATGCTGTAGAGGAGATCTAGAGTCTGCAATGACAGATTAGGAGAAAAATTATACCACTAATCAGAACCAGAACAGTTCCTCCTCGGGTCATCGTAGAATGAGAAGCGACTCACTGAGGCCTTTTTTGGCCTCATGGAGGTTTTATTAGTGTAAAACATGAAGCACTTTTTATGCTGTAGCCCCATTTAGGGAAGAAAGACTTCCAGCCTTCTCTGCCCTCATCAACAACTTGAGAAAACCCTCAAAACCAGGATATTCTCTGACATTGTAAGCCAGAAATGTTAATAAAAAACACTTTGAAGTTTAGTAAGACTAGAAAATCAAACATTTGCAACAAAAAATTGGAGAAATACTCTAAGATTGATATAAATGTACAAGACACACATTTAGACATTTTCCTTTTTAGTTCTATTCTGACATATTCTGACTTATCAAACCATTGTGGCCCTGGCTGTGTGCTTATGGTTGTCGTCAGTCTCCTCCAAACATCACAGTGAGAACTGGACCACAGTTTTGTTGTTTTAAATGACAAAAAAAAAGTCATTAGGTCAAAAGAAAACATTTTGGATGACAACTGATTGCACTGTACATTTCAATCCTCATCATAAACAGACATGTAGTTTTGAGGTTTGATTTGACAGATTTTCAGCTGCACATACTGAACGTACAATCGCTTCAAGGCTTATGTTGTGTTTGTTGAACTCATATTTGGCTGAAGTACAGGTATTGGAATGCTTTCGAACATGAAATCATATCATGCACTTTACAGTTTAAAAAGTTAGTAAACACATTTGTATTGCATTAGCTTTTGGGGATTCCATTCACATTTCAGGCGTTTTGGTACGGTTCTTTCTGTAAGCCCCGGTTCCTGAGAGTGTGTATGTGAGGATTTAATGTGTTACTCAAAGACAAATCTGCTGTTCTGGGGATTCCCTCGCATAATAGAAGGATATTTGTAATGGCTGGTGAGAGTATGGGGACAAATATGTGGCTGTGGCTGAGGAATTAGGAAAATAATTTGATACTCACAGCCCGCCGAGAGCAAAGAGGAAATTTTCACTTGGCATATGCAACGTCTGTAACGTCAGCAGGGACTCTGAGTAATTTATGTCTTTTTCCTGCAGACATGACAGCAGACACTGCCCTGTCTCTGGATGGCACCGGCCGCCTCGACTACGCCCTGAAGCAGGGACCCAAACGTGACGTCCTGCTCAGGCGGTCGCTCCAGGGCATGGGGTCCGACCGGGTCAGCCCGAGCAGCCTGGAAGTGAAGTTTAGGACACGGAGCAAGACTGGCACTCTGTTGCACATTCAGGAAAGCAGCAACTACACCACTGTTAAGGTAAGGAAAGAAGCAACACAAAGGTCTGTTTTTAATCAGCCTATATGTCCTCTTGTACTTCTCAACTCTGTTGTTACACCTCTAAGTTCAGGTTTTCACCCAGTTGAGGCAATGAATGGTGGAAATCTCAGAGCATACCTCCAGATAAAAGTTTGCGTGATTCACCAGTATGTTCATCCCTGCACCTCATCAAAAAAGTGATCTCACACTCAACAGCCTTGCAGTACAAGGCAGAGATAAAAGCACATTTTTACCAGTAAAATCCCACTTCTGGCTCCTTCAAATTGATGTTGCAGCCTGTGTGTTCCAACGATGAGCTAAAAGTTTTAAATCCTGAACCGGCAGTCATTTTTTCTGTTACGACCGGGCTTGTGGGATGCAGCATAAAACGGAAAGCGATCACAGACTGTAGAAAAATACTGGGTTTATTGAGCTGGGAAAGTACTGAAAGGTAAAGTCTTGGAGATGCTATGCCAAACCAAGCACAGCAAGCCCTAAAGCTCATATGTATCCTCATCAATTCAGCCAGTGAAGACAGTTCATCAGCCAAGAACTATGACAAAAAGCATAACACCTTTGATACTTGGGTCTGACATCCATTGGTTATTTATCTATGGGACAGATGTACAGCAAAAGCTGCACAGTTACACCTTTCTGGAAATACTTTTTACTTAAAATGTGCCCAGTGGTCACACAGAAAACTGTGAAAGTTGCTGGGTGCAGCATTTTTCTGCTAAGAGCATAAATATGGTGACTTTGTTCACTAAATTTGAGAAAAAAAAAATATGGCACTAGGGTGTGGGGGAAGTATAAGGCCTCCAAGGCACAAAATTAAAGTTCCACTAAAGTTGCACTATTATCAGAGTGAATTACAAAGTAACTACACAACAGATTCCACGCTGTCATTTCTTAATAAACCAAAGCAAAAATAAACCATGCCCTTCTGCTTCCATAGCATTGACTAAAAACTACATTGTTCAAATCAAATACACTTGAATAAGTGATCATCACTGTTGTCACCTTTTCAAAGGCAGCAGGTTTAGTAGTTTGGAGCATTCAGATCTGTGTCAGTACAATGCCTCTCCGAAAAGACATCAGCAGTAACCTTAAAGATGATCACTCCTCATGACCCGACAAGGAGAGGCCTCTGTAGGCAATGGATAGCTAGATGAATAAACTGAATAAGTATCACTTGTTTGGAAGTTTTACCAAGAGAATATGGCAGATAGGTTTACATTTGCAAAGTTGCATCTCAAAGAACTCCAAGACTTCTGGAACAAAGTTCATTAGATGGATGAAACCAAGTTGGAGATGGTTTGTTTGAGGAAAAACAGAACAGGATGCCTCATTTTAACTAAAAACGCCGGTCCTGGTACCAGGACCATGGAGTTGACCATGAGCTCCTCAGTACACCAAAATATCAGTTTTAAAGACAAAGCTTTGCCCCAACTGGGGCATCAACAGGACAATATACTACAGCAACAAATCTACAACGAAAACGCTAAAAAAGAAAATAAAGTGGTGCAGTGATTAGGAAGGTTGTTGGTCTGACTGGGCAGCTCTTTTATGAGTTATTGCTTTCCTGAAAAAACCCCCCAAAAAAAACATTAAAACTAAGGTAGTATTAAAGATACAACACTGTAAGCATTTTATTTCAAACAAAAATCTTGTTGAGATTGTTTACCATCAAGGTCCTGCAGAAAGTGCAAAGGACTTCCTGATTCCAAAAGAATGTGGCTGTCTAGACTTACTAGGAAAAATGTTTGCCACTGTGTTAAGATATTTATGTTAAGAGGCTGATTGTTTCTAACCAGAAATGTATTCAAACACCAGCAGACATGAGCACAGACTGAGCGTAGGAACAGTCCACCAGTCTTTCTCAGCCCTCTCCTCTTCTCCTCTGTCTCTCTCTGACTGATCCTGGGCAGCTGCCCAAAGAGGTCCGAAAGTTCATTCAACGCCTTCAACTTTCCTTTCAGACATCTCAGGCCAATCGACCACTTCCCAGTGCAACATCAGGCTTTCTCAGCTCTGATTTGGTCTTCCAGCTCAGACTGGCTTCTGGTGCTCATCAAATCTCAGCTTTCTAAAGTATTAAAACAACTAGGAAACCAAAAAAAAAAACTTGGTGTGGGAATCCATACTGTGCAGGTATATATGTTAAGAGAACTACATAAACAGTGATGTGAAAAAAAACAAGATGTTTAATAGATAAGCCTCATGATCGGTTTTCCAGCTTCAGAGCGCTCTGTATTCTTTGGCTTGGTGTGCTTTTCCCATTTTAAATCAATTCTTCCGGAAGCTACTTATCATGGCTGACTTTTGGGTTCTTTGTAAAGGGAGAAGAACAAGATTACTTTTCCATCGAAGTGAGGAGAACACGAGATTACCATTTGCAGAGAAAGCCACAAACTCTTAGCCGATGCCAAAAGGAGGTTTATTAATTTTGCTTTAAGACACATTGTTTGCTTTTTTTCCCTCAAGTCAGAGAATGTAGCATTGCACTCCCTGTGAATCCATTTGTTTGCAGGCTTTTGATCGTCCTGTAGGTAAACGGCATGAGTAAAAAGCATGCAAGTAGTGAGAACATGAAAGAGTGCAGCGTATCCTGGCAAGAGAAAGATTTATCAGCATCAAGCTGCATTTTTGTTTCTGATCTCTGACCTCAGCATCCCTTTCTGAGAGCAGTTTGGTACAGACTCAGGAAAGACTTCCTCCCATCAGTCCTGATGAATGTTGGCATGACAACGCATTGCATTAATCTGAGAAGCTGCAGTTTTGATGCTGTTGTTTATGTAGCTGCCTCTCTAAATTTTATCTGACAGTGAAAAAAAATGTGGGAGTAGGCATTTTGTTGACTATCTTGTTCTGTGTCATCTTTGGTATTTTTAAATGTTTATATTCACATGGTGATAAAACTGTCATTTAGCTTATTTTCTTTACAGTAACAAGAGCAAATACAGCCTTAAAATAAATGAGCCTTTTGTTGCAGTGGCAGAGTCATACATTAAAAAAGTTTAAGAAATACAACCTCGAGGGGAAGAGATATTTACTAAAATCCCTTCCCCTCAAGCTTGGCAATATATATGAGGGCCTTTTTTTTTATAATTCTTGGAGCAGTTTTCTGACCTTTTGAGAACACCACAAATCTGCCTTTTATGTTCTCTTATCTTTCTCATTTTGAAAAGTTGCTGGGAAAATGACTAATTTATATCTGAATGAATCAGGAAGAAAAACTACCCTTTTAAAAATTTAAAACAAATTCAATAAATTAATGTATTAAAAACATCTTCATTTATGTTTTATTGTGTTATTTAGTTTTTGTTATGCCAAAATTGAAAAATAATGAGTAACACTTTCTTTGAAGTTGTGTGCATAAGACTGACATGACACCGTCATAAACATGACATAACACCTGTCATGAATATAAAGAAGTCTTTATGGATGTTTATGACTGTTGTCATGAAGTGTCATTCGGTAAATAATGACACTTTTAATGCAAAGTTGCTCTAAAAGTTGCATTAAAAGTCCATTAAAAATGCCAACTTTGCATTAAATTATCATAATTTACAAAATCATGCAAAGTTGAGATTTTTAATGGATTTTTAATGCAACTTTTAGAGCAACTAAATTCATTTAAAAAAGTGTAACATTCTGCAGTTGTTCACTTGGTGAGCTGTCACAATAAAAATAGACATAAAATATATATATATTTTCATTTTACTAGGGAAACATTTGCAATGAAGAACCACATAACCAAACTTTATTTCTGTTCTCTTGCTCAGTTGAGGAATGGCAACATCAACTACATCTCGGATGCTGGCGTTGGTGGGAAGGTGGAGAGGACTCTGGGAGACACTGTACTGTCGGACGGCCAGTGGCACATCCTGCGGATGTTTAAGAACGGCTCGTCCACTGTCCTCCAGGTGGACGGTGGGCTCCCCAGACCCATCCAACACGCCACCCAAGACTTCGGAGGTCTCAGTGTTCTGACCTTCTCATTAGGTGGGATCCCACCTGGACCCGCTCAGCAGAAAACTGGAGCAGGTAAAAACTTTCTTCTGTTAGTTTTTCCCCTGATCATTTATAGTTTTGTGTTACTTCAGGTTTAGTCAATGATGGCCCCAAGTCATGTTTTGTGAAGCAAACTTTTATCTGTCAAACTTTCCATACAGTAGATAAAATTTTCCCACCAGGTTGATATGACCTACTTTCACCCAATCATCAAAATGCTCACGTCATCCACTCACTAGCAAAATTAAAAGGACTTTCAAACTCAAAACAAGAGCTTGGAAGTCTGCTTAATGATGCATAAAAGCTTCTTCTGCAGCAATGAAGGTGTTGCTTTGTCTTCTTGTGAAGGAGATTAACCAAAAAGAGAGTCTCATAACTAAATTGTCCAAATTTCAAATATGAAACTGCCTTCAAAAGGATTTACTCTGAACAGCAGTGACTATATCAAGTCAGTTACTATACATCTGGGTCTTTAAAACAAGCAGCAGAAGTGAAGGAGTTTCAGACTTTTTAATGAAAAAAGACGCAAGTTAATGTGTTTTGGTTATTAAATTGGAATAATTTCTAGGCTCTTCTCCAGTTTTTCAAAAATGACCCTTAGATGATGTTTCAGGGAAGATAAATACATATATAAAACATTTGAATACCCCTGCTTATTAGCATCGTTTGTTAAACTAAAAGGAAGTTTTGAATTGGATGGATACATTGATCTAGGAAAAGATAAATTAATAGAAATGTGGCATTGCTGAAGATACTCCCAAAACATCTGTAGCTCATGTTTTCTTCAACAAAGTTGATCATCTCATCAGAATCAAGAACCATACAAACAAATTCCCATGCTTCTTACATTTGTACACAAAGATATTGGCCATCTATCTGAAAATCTTGATTTATTTTTAAAATGCGGTCTTTGTTATGGAAAACTACAGATTTATAAAAACACTTACATTTATTCCTGTTATTCTGCAAGACTAAACTATAGTCACATAAGGGCAAAGGTATAAACATACCAGGCAAACTAGCATGTGGCAGTTGTATCTAAAACTGAGCTAGTATCCTGCAAAACTTTGACAAAGTGAAGTTTTTACCAATTACACAGACCAGAACCAACATTAGTTTAACTTGACTTCATTTTGGAAAATGTTGACTTTTCATGCTAAACTTCTTCCCAGTTCAGCTTTTCTTTGCTGGGTTTTTAAATCCCAGATCAGATGTCCTTGAGTATAAGTTTGGAAAAGGTGAAGCAGAGGGTTTCCAGGAGGAGGTAATGCAACACAGTAAATTTTAGGATTTTAAGGGGAGGGAAAAACAAGGCTTACACTATGTACTAATATGGTAAAAATTAGCCATTTGAATGATTTGTTGAGGTCTTTTACAAAGGGACCGTTTCAAAACAAACACACTCTCAGCACGCAGACCTGTGGCAGGCTGCCTGTTAACCAGCCTTTACCTCAGTGTGTGTCTGAACATTTGGGTTCTATTGTGCGCTCGCTGCTCCTAAGCTAATGAAAAGACACAAATGGATTTAATCTGCACTGGGATAAATTCAATAAAAACCTGTTTACATCTGTGAGGCAGCGCTGTTAGGCAACAGGCTGAATTAGACACAGAGACATTCATCCAACCCAGATGCATGTCTTGAAGCCATAATGGCCCCGACGATGGATTCTCTGTTAGAAAACATTTCATGTCTTCCTTCAAATTGGCCAGTGATGGATGTGGCCCGATTTTTAAAATATGTTGTTTTTTTTTTGTTATTTTGTTACAGTAGAAGCTTTCCATGAGAAATTACTAGTTTCATTGTTTTTGTACTAAGCTTGAACTTATTACCCATCCAAACAACATTCCTTTACCTCTGATTATAATAGCTCAAAGTTCCTGCTGTTTATTAGGAACTGATCCAGGCCCAATGATTCTTCCTTATACCTCCATTGTGTACCTGCTGCCGGCTGTTCTTGTTAACTAATCCGGTTTGTTTGTCCCATATTTTTCTGCAGGTTTTGACGGCTGCCTGGCATACGTAAAGTACAACGGGGAGAACCTGCCATTTACTGGAGAGCACAGCCTTGTGGCATTAACCAAGACCAGTTCATCTGTAAAGATCGGCTGCAGAGGACCCAACTTGTGCGAGAGCAACCCGTGTTTAGACGGCCTGATGTGCGTCAACCAGTGGTACACATATCAATGTGTCCCGCCTGGCGACTGTGCCTCTAATCCCTGCCAGAACCACGGCAGCTGCATCCCAGACCCCCACTCTGGGTTCACCTGTATCTGCTCCGAATTCTACACTGGCAAGACTTGCGAAACTCTGGTGGCCTGTCTGGGCGTCCAGTGCCCTCAAGGTACCGTCTGCACCACAGCCGACAATGGTGGCTTTGTCTGCAGCCCCAGTCCTACAGTAGAAGCAATGGTTCTACCCATCTGGGCTGTGCCGGCTATTGTCGGCAGCTGTGCTACCGTCCTTGCCTTGGTGGTGCTCAGCCTGATCCTGTGCAACCATTGCAAAGACCGCAACAAGACCAAAGTGCCAAAGGAACCTAAGGAGAAAAAACCTAATGAGAAGAAAAAGAAGAAGAAAAAGAAGAAGGGTAGTGAGAATGTCGCTTTCGATGATCCAGACAACATCCCACCGTATGGAGATGACATGACAGTACGAAAGCAACCAGAAGGGAACCCTAAGCCAGACATTATTGAGAGGGAGAACCCATACTTGATATATGATGAAACAGACATTCCCCACAACAATGAGACTGTTCCCAGTGCTCCCTGTGCGCCTTGTAATGGGCCAGAGGCAGATATTGAACATTATGACATTGACAACGCCAGCAGTATTGCGCCGTCAGATGCAGACATCATCCAACACTACAAGCAGTTCCGCAGCCACACTCCCAAGTTTTCTATCCAGAGACACAGCCCGCTGGGCTTTGCCAGACAGTCGCCGTTACCACTAGGTGCAACAAGCTACACTTATCAGCCTCAGTACACACAAGCCCTGAGGTCCACTCCACTCAGCCACTCCCACTCTGCCTGTCCTACCCCCAATCCGCTTTCCAGACATTCCCCAGCTCCGTTCACCAAACCTTCTTCCTTCTACCGCAACACTCCCACCAGAGACCTCAACCTGGCTCGCCGTGAAGGCAGCCCGCTGGACATGCACAATGACATGTGTCAACCCCCTCCCATGTTCAACTACGCCACCCGGCTGGGGAGGCGCAGCAAAAGTCCACAGACGATGGCCGGCCACGGCCACACCTCCAGGCCAGGTAGCCGGCTGAAGCAGCCAATCGAACAGATCCCTCTAGAGACAGGGCCTCCAGTGGGGCTGTCCATTGAAGAGGTGGAGAGGCTTAACACGCCACGTCCACGCAACCCCAGCATCTGCAGCGCTGACCACGGGCGCTCCAGTTCAGAGGAGGACTGCCGCAGGCCGCTGTCAAGGGTCCGCAACCCAGCTGATGGTATTCCTGCTCCAGAGTCCTCGTCTGAAAGTGACTCACATGACTCCTTCACCTGTTCGGAGATGGAGTATGACAGGGAAAAGCCCGTCTCCTACAGCTCCAGAGTTCCCAAGCTCTCGCAAGTCAATGAGTCAGATGCTGACGACGAGGACTACGGCGGGAGACTCAAGCAGAGGCGATATTCTAGCCGGCGGGCAGAAGGAGGGCCTGGCATCGCCCAGACACCTTCCACCGAGCAACACTACACACTGCCCCACAAACTGGGCCAGCAAGCTGGGGGCTTCAACTGGGACAATCTTTTGAACTGGGGGCCCGGCTTTGGACATTATGTTGACGTTTTTAAGGACTTAGCTTCGCTTCCTGAGAATGCTGCAGCGAAAGACATTGAAATGAACAGCGGGGATGGCTCAGTAACCATTCTTAATGAAGGAGAAGCTGAGCAATATGTATGAGACTATTTATTACAGTGTTGTAGAATTTTGTCAATCTCCATTCTAAAAACAGAAAGGCTGTATATTTTGTGAGTAAATTGAAGTGTATGTTTTTATTGATACTCAACAGAAAAAGACGACTTTTAATGCGGTAAGGCAGAAAACCGAGGAATGATTTCATCGTTGCCACCTTGGAATAGTTTACCAGTCTTTTCTAGGTTGAAACTGTACAAACTCTGCACTCACCTCTCTGAGACCTCATTAAGTGTATCCATCGATACTGGATGGCTTTTGGAAGAAAACCCTCACCTGAGTTCAATTTAGGATTTTACATAATCTCGATCAAGCATTTTTGTCCTTTATTACCAATAATACTTCCCCTCCCGAAATATTCTCTCAAGAGATAAGAAAGTGGCTGAGTAGGAACTTACAGAAGTTCATGACTACATTTATGAAAGGAGTCTATTTTTAGGGATGCATTATTAATTTTTAAAAAAGAAGCATGTGTGTTTAATCAAAAAGCACCTGACGCAGCAATTCTGTGAAAACAATCACTTTCAATGTTTTTCAAACCCCACCAATGATCCGATCTCTTTTTGCCTTACTCCGCTTCCTCCTCTAAGACTGGCTAAATGTCCCAAGAGTGAAAGGTAATCACGTCTGCTGCCTTACAGACATTTGAGGATTCTGTTTCATTGGCCTAAGGAGATAGTCTTTTCGGGGAAAAAGTGTTTGTTAAGAAAAAATTGCATTAACACTCTCTGACCAGCCAATATTCTCCCTGGCACTTATGAAAATAAAAATGTTGATCCTGTAAACATGACCTGAACTAAAACTTAATGAACTTATGTACATTTTTTCTTATTTTATGAAAAATCACAGTCATTTGTCATGTTGGTGGTGTCCTTGTTCATTATGTTGACATGTATGGTTTCTACATTTTTTGTACTGTTTATTAACTTAAATTACTGTAGCAGTGTTTTTATGCAAATTTTCATACGCTGAAATGTTATGTTCTTACTTTCAGGGAAAGTAAGATCGATTACTTATTTTTTACATTTGTTACATATGTAACATCAGTATTTTCCACTTTTGATAAAACTATAACATGCTGTATGCTTTGTACCTGTAAAAAGCCAATAACAGAATAAAAAAAGGTATTTATTTAAAAAGTTTCTCATTCCTTCTTTCTCAGCAGCTCATTAGGATGCACTTGAGCGTCTGCAGTTTTAAAAAATAGATAAAAATCATTTGGGAGCTGAGTTATTCCCCATCTGTGCAGGATTTTAAATGTTACAGAGTCTTAACAAAACATTTAAGAAAGCATTTCAGGACCCAAATGAAACTGAGCTACGCCGCTCACAGCCAAACTAAATATGGAGCGGACTCCATGACACAGGCCTCCCTATTGCTTTGAGCAATTATTTACATGTGGTTTATTAAACAGAACCTGTATTTTTTTATCGTAGCTCAGTGATTTTGCATGCTTATCTGTTTTATAATATAAAAAGGGGTCCTGAGAGGATAGAGGAGATTGACAGCTCATATCTGGACAAATGAAATGTTCTGAAGCTGTGAAACCGGCAAAACTTAGCATTGATGAAAGTCTGGGTCAATGGAGGGGGCAAAAAGGAAGAGTTTTTGCTTTTTTGTCCAGATTAAATTTTTCACATCATTAAACTTCAAAATAATAATAATAATAAACATTCTAAGTTCTGTTTTAAAGTATTACTGTAATTTGTTCAATGACAGTACCATCCACAACCTTACGCTTTGTGTTGGGAAGTACCAACGCTGGACCGTCTCCCTGCATACGCAGTGTGAGAAGGTCGGGTAAGTTTGTCTCATGGTGGCGCTTCAGCAGTAATGCCTTCATTAGGGAAAACCAGACTTTGTAGTAAGTTTGATCTTAGTGCGAGCGTACCATTGGGATATTAATCATTCCTCGTTAAGCTGAATCTCAGCCCGATCCCAAAACTTGTGGCATAAATGGAAAATTGCCTCATCCGCAGCTGCATCTAATTTCAATTTGCACCCTTTCCTCTTCTTAACAAAGAAAAGTAGGTTAGGGCTATAAATGCTATAGTGTCAGTATTAGCACTTTTCCCCATATAAATAAACAATGATCAACCGCTCTGCTGCCTTTCAGGGCAGCTCCCATGCTCACCACCATGCAGAGACTGATCCTATCAAAGTGGTTTATGAGGTCCACAGTGAAAAAACCGACAGTGCTGACGTTATTGAACCTCACTTGACCAATCTGAGTCTTAAAGAACAGGCATTTCTTTGTGTCTACAGGTAAGTTTATATGAGCGTTAACAGTAAAAGAGATTAAATAAGGGGTTCCCCACGGCTCCGTCTCACCAAAGGAGGGGCACTTAAACTTTCATAGACACATAAAGACCATTACAAAGTCAGCTTTCTACCGCCTGAAGAACATTTCCAGGCTCAAGAGACATGTCCCAGCAAGATCTATACATTTCAGTAATGCATTCATGTTTGGTTGAACTGATTATTGCAACAGTGTCTTCACAGGTTTGCCAAAAAAAAAAATAATAATCAGCCAGCTGCAGCTGACCCTGAACGCTCTGCCACATAACAGAGTAAAGCCCTGCTACAGGTAGAGTGTCCATTTTTTGGCAGGAATAGCAGGATGGGGAGCAAAGCACAATACATTGACGTTACTCTGCCCCAACAGGGTTTGAACAGAAATTTACATCAGGTATGTGGCAGAAAAAAACCCCCTAAAACCTGCAGGACAGCGGGCACTGAGGACCAGGGTCAAGAGCCCCCTCGTCTTCCTCTCTATAGGTGTTGCAGAGGGGCCTCCAGCAACAAAGAGCACATTGTTTGGCACAGTGTGGTAGCATGTAAAACATCTATGAGGACAGAAGGGAATCTGTCTTCCTGATTGTCCTTAAGGCCAGCATGCTGGTGATCCCTTCAGGGGTGTTCTTGCTTTCTTTCCCACAAATGCCGCTTTTGGATGTTTTCCAGACGTCTGCTTAACTTCACCAGCTTGTAGAGGAGGTTATGATGTGTTAAAGACTAATTGCAACATATATCTTTAAGAGCAAACATTGCATGTTACATAATGGGACATGGCCCTGAAGAACTTTGAACATGTGTTATTCCTGTCAGCGTAAATGTGGTTTTATTTCACAGAGCTGTGAGCTCTCTGTGTTAAAAATGACTGCTGAGTTCTCATTTTGAAACGTCAGCTGTGATGTGTTTCACAGTGGTGAGAAGCAACTTATTCATCCTGAATTGAAGGTGTGAAAGAAATGAGATTGAGTTTCCCATGATGGAGTGTTGTCTAGCAGTTTTTTTTCTCTCTGCTGAGGTTGTCTAAGTCATCAAAACTTGCCTTGTGTTGATGATTTCCAAACTGACTCAAGAGTTTTCTCTGTGCTCATGGAAGGAGGGAGCAATCTTTGTCTTGCAAGGTGAGAAAGATTTCTCATTTCTGATTTCTAGCATGGCCCTCCAAAGCATTTTCTAGATTAAAAAAATATTACCTTACCTCTAATTAAGTGTTGGTTGTTTATTGGTAATCTGAGTATTCTGCCCTGTACAGTTGGACCTCAAGGTCTGGGTTACTTTTGCACATGTGGACTTTGACAAAAAAAACTGCCCTTGTGTTTACAAATGGGGTCCAACCGACCCAACACGTAAAACTTTTATCATTTGCCACAGTTTGCCACAGTCCTCGCACGCACAAGGATTAAAAACATATTTGCAGACAGATGTATTGCCTCTCATGGTGCTGGTTTGTGTGTTGCTTATTGTCTATGTTTTTTTCTCAATATTAATTTATTTTTTAAAAGTTTGATATGTTTAACCCTTGTGCGTGGGAGGACTGAGGCAAATGATACAAGTGATACGGGTGTGGGGTCGGTTGGACCCCATTTGTAAAACTAGGTTTAAGTGAACACTGAAGAGAAGAACTCAACTGGTCAGCAACCCAACAAAAAAAATACAATAATACAGAGCATCCAATTTGAATTCAGCTTTAATTGTTTTCAGTTTGCTCACAGTTTTGATCTTTGATTTTATTAGTAGGAATGTTTGGATCTTGAAACATTGGAGACTTAATTATATGACAGAGTCATAGCTAAAGACAATAACATTAAAATAATAAAGGACACGTTGCACCAGTTCTCTTATGTTTAGGGTATAAACTTAATCAAAAAGAATTTACCCCTAGGTTTGTGGCTTTCTAAATTGTTGAGTCAGACTTTTTCAATCTGTTTTTTAAATCTTTTTTAAATTTTTACTGCATTGTTCATGTTGTGACAACCTCATGCATTACAATATGCATCAAAGCATGTTTTAACTCATAACAATTAGACTCTGCCCTGTCAAAAAGCATGATGCAGAGCACATTATAATTAATGAGAACAGTGAGGACTTAAACCTTTGAACAACTATTCCAACTTTCGTGCTTCGATGTCACCATATTATGTCTGTCTTTCATGCTGCTTTGTCCTGATCATGAGATGGCATCTCAAAAACGTTTTAATGTGTGCAGGACTGGAGCCTTGGCTTCTGCCACCATTTTCAAATGAATGTTTAAGTTCGTCCGGAATCTCATAGAAGCTCAAACAAGACGTTTTTGTGACACCTTTGTGTCACTTGTTCCCAGAACCCTGGAGGTTTTCAGTATAAAACAACATTTACTTATTTGCAGAAAGTATTTTACTGATTAAAACATGTCAGCAGCTTTCAAAACAAGCTAAAGACTAAGGTATCACATCTTTTTGGCCTTTTATTCCCCATATGCTCAATGAAACAGAAATAGTAACTGTTAACATCCATCCTCTCTCAATGAGTGAAATTTTGTTGTAAATTTGCTTTTTTTGAAGAAAATGTTCCCAGTAAAGCTCTTACGCTGCTCACTGGGCCACATATGGATGGCATTTAAATTAACCTGAAAACCTCACTATCTCAAGTTGTGTTGCAGAGATTCAGCAATCTTCATCCATGTACTGAGCAGCTGCTATGCCAAAAACACAGGAATCTGTTTGTACAGGGAGGTGTATGGCTCTATATATCCCTTTGTGTGATAACACACTGTATTTCATCCCCGTCTAAGGGAAAAAACTAAAATGGTGTTAAATAAAAATGTCAAAATAATTGCAGGGTGAGAAATAGGATGTTGGAGAAACCAACATTCTGTTAAGCTTTGAATTACATCTAAAAGAAAATTAATATTTACTGAAATTGCTTGTAAAATATAAAATAAATTGTGTTTTCAACTTTCTGAATTTTAAGCTCGGCCAAGCCTGCTTTTTTGTATAACGTATTACGAAAAACATTTTATGTTGTTCATCACTCTTGAATCTAGGGAGTCTGCCCGATATTCAAATAGAAATAAACGCTGTCATGCATTCAAAGTTTCACATTTATTCAGGCAACCTCTCTCCCTGCAGCTTGTTTTAGTGGTTGCCATGGTGACTCAGATTGTTGATAGCTTTTGACTTGGTCTTTTGAACATGCTTAACTCATGTATGTCCTGGCACTGAAAACTTAGTTTCCCTGTGAGTTTATTAAATATTCAGTTGCATTCATGTCTGTGCACAGCTTGATGACGTCGTTACGAGGTAGTTCAGCTGTTAGAGAAGGTTTATCCACAATGGTTTCTTGATGTTTAGGCTGTGGGTCCACATGGATTAAGACTTTTGGGAGACCAGAAGTGATTATTTTTGAAACCAGTTGCCAGAGTGCATCAATTTCAGTGTGTACATGCAGATTGCGTCTTTTTTGAAACAATGATGTCGTAGCTCCATCTCTCTCTCTATCCTGCATTACACTTCACTCTAACAAACAAAAATGGCGCTGTCTGGTGTTGTTCGGTGGTAGTGTTACAGCGTTTTCGGTGCTGCAACCAGAATAGATACACATTCACTTTCATCTCTGCGTGGACGGGGCTTAGGTATTTGTTTGAATTGTATCTGAGTTTATATTTGGATTAATTATTTCAGCTCTCCTCATGTGTCTCTACTTCCTCTGGACTCACTTCCAGTTATTCCTCATCCCCTTGATTAGTGAGTTATATTCTGACCTGAGTGAGCTGGATCCTCGCTGGATCCTTGCATCAATCCAGCAGTTTTTGTGAGTTGGCTGTAAGTGTTTTTTGAAATTTAATTAAACTATTTTCATCATCACTCCACCAAACCTGCTGTTGTTGCACTTTGGATGCTCTGCAACAATCACCAAATCATGATGGTAACATCCAAACATGCAGGACACTGTTTACTGAGAACTTTAAGCAACTCCTGATGTAGTCCTTTACCAGTTCATGTTTTCATGTTAAGCTAAACAGCAAATGCAACTTTAACGTTTGTGAGATGTTGCAGTTTCTGCCCCCTCATTAGCAGAATCTGCATACGGCTTTGCTGTGAGATAAACAAAACACAGCTCCATCCTCAGAAGGCTCATGTGGCACATAATTAACCCACTACGAAATTAGCCTAAAGTCCTGAGAGTCTTCTTCAGGTCACAACTGCATCAAAGCTATAAATTTCTCCTTTGATAAGGGTTTTAATTCTGAGTGTTCTGCAGCCAGAGCTTCCTTTAAGCAACATTAAAGCCTCCATGAGGAGCTGAAGCTGTTTGGAAATGAAAGGGAAACATAGATGCATGCGAGTCCGTGGTTGTGTGAGGAAGACGATGGCTGTTCCATCTCTGGAAAAGTTGCACTCTAATGCTGCTAAACTGCGGTTTGACTAGAGCTCAGATGGGTTTGGACTGACCCAGGCTTTGGTTGCCGCAAGCTTGAGAACATTTACAGAGGCGTGTGATGGATGTTAAACAGACAGTATTGTCATCTTGAGATCTTTGGCTCAAGTGTCGCCATGCTCTGGGATGTTCTGCAGAGGCAACACATCTGCTTTAGATCCACTTTGTGACGCTCTGCTCGCTCAGCAACTTTCCCTTTCTTTGTTTTGTTTTATAACGCATCAGATAATGCTGACATAAGTGCTGGCTTAATCACACATCACTGTCAATCACTATGAACTTTTAAGAAATAGGATTCTTCAATTGCTTTTCCATTAATTTATTTGAGAATATTGCACCTTGGTTACATGCATCATCAAACTTCTGGCATATTTCTGACCTTTGTATTTGATCCCCGTTTGACATAAATAGTAGAGTTCATTTAAACTGGTTGTTTGGTACAGACCCCGTTTCTAAACTTCACCCAAAAATTTTCAAAAAGATCGGCGTGCTTTGTCCATTTCAAACCCAGTTTTCAGTGTTCTTGTGAAGATTCACCTGTTAAAATACACTTCAATTCACTTGTAAGACTATGTTAATGCTGCAGGACTTAATGCTCAAGTAGGATTTCATTTCTCTTTTTTTTCTTAAAAATATTTTATTAGTCAACTTTGTAATAAACATATAATCTTTATTGAACAAATGCAACTATTGACATACAATATAAAACTGACAAAATAGTGCATCCAAATATGAAATACAAGTCTCTAATTTAAAGTAATTTTTGTTTTATTACAAAAATAAAAAAAAGAATTATGACTTAAAACAAAACCAACCACAATCACATCGCAGCTCATTGAAGTCAACACAAACAAACTTATCAGATATATAAACCCATATACATAACTGAAGCAAAAGAAAACAGTGACAGGCACATTCAGTTGGGCAAAACTTACAGGTTTGAAAAATAGAAAAGAAAATATTGCCATTTTTAGTGAAAACCTTTGTGTACAACTTGGTAAAGTGTATTTTATTTTCTCAAGCTTAAAAAAACATTATGTCTTTAACCTGAGTGACTATTTTTGTTGAGAATAAATACATTTTCATTTTATAACTTTTTATGATCATTTTTATGTAACTCCACTCAGTGTGAACTTTGTGTTCCTGATGTACACAAAGAGCTGAGAAAATTATAATTAGCTCCACCAATGCTGTGCTTGATGCCTGCTTGTCACATCCTTTGGTGTACAGTTACAACTCAGCGACATAAAATACAGCAGTTCAGACTGAGGTTGCTTTGAAAAACCTCAGAAGTTTCAGATTTAGGATCCCAGATGGAAGTGGACTGGATCTGATTTGTATTCCTCAGATCAGACCCAGGTACACAAAAGGTCAAACAAGTTGGATTTGGGTCACTTTTACCAGTCAGTTTACAACTAAATATTACGAGTCAGAGTTGAAACATTCCTGTGAAAATGCAAATTTCAAAAATGAAGTGGGAAAACAGAGAAAGTCCAAATAATATTAAAATCAAAATAAGAGAAAAATGTTTTGACATCTATATAAGACCTCTGGTGGCTGGTAGTTTTCTCTTACCGGACAGAAACCTGTTTTCACTTGATTTTCACGAAGTCTTTCTATCTCAAGAAGGATCAGTCACAATCTCAGAGACTGCATCCATTAATATTAATCACACTCTGGTTAAAAACCTCTTCCAGAGGTTTCAGGTCCTGCAGATGGACCTCAAGAAACTCAAGATGTTTATCTTTGTTTTGTTTTGACTCAAGATTTGGATATGCATCATACATCTGTAATAACTAACATTAGAATAATTCAACTTTCTGATGTAATTGTATCATATTTTTATGTTTTTTCTTTTGAAACAAACCTTTCAGGGAAAAACAGGTCATTCTTACGTATCCATGAAAACATCTTATGTTGTCATATCCTGTCCGGTGCAAAAGTGCAGATTTGGTATTTCAGTGTAAAAATGGTTCAGTTTGTGGAAATGGATGATTTAACTGATCACCAATCATTTAAAGTCTTTCTGCTTCAGATCTTTAATTTCATTCCAGTGGGAACAGTTGGGGTTAGAATAACATCCCACACAAAGATGCTATGAGTGAATCAACCAGGTAGGGTCTGAGAACACACCCATACACACACACGCACGCACGCACACACACACACACACACACACACACACACACACACACACACACACACACACACACACACACACACACACACACACACACACATGCTCCCATCTGCCCAAATCTGATAAAAATGTATCATCTAAAGTTTACTGCTTGTTAGGTAAGTTTCAAACGATCTCCTGCTACAGTATGCTAGGCCTTCAGAACTCCACCAGCATAAGAATAATAATTCCTCAGAGGCAACATTATCACTGATATTTCTGGTTAAGATAAGAGTTGAATTTATTAGATCTAAATGCCAGAAGATGTGATGGCCTGTTGAAATGTAGGTGCCCATGATTCTGTTTCTTCTTATGCCAAATAAATTGTCTACTGGAAGGCCGAGCGTTCACCAAAACTCAGTTATGAAAGCACTTCAGTGGTAAAAATTGACATGAGATTCAACATTATTCTAGTTTGTACACACATATTCGAATAATCTCCTCAGAGGGGAGGTGTCTCAAATGCCAGTCCTTGGGGCCAGGACCCTCCAGCTTTTAACTGTGTATCGCTTTCAGCAAACCTAAATCAAAGAACTGGGTCAGAAATGTCCACAAGTCATTTTTCCAAGTCAAATGTGTAGCTTCCCGCTCCAATTCAGAATCAAGGCTGATAATCATTTTCTTACCAAATCCGTAAAATCAAGATGACTGCTAACCTTGTAGGCTAGGATTCCAAACATTTTGTCTATAGGCTTATAAACTAATAGTTTAACATTAATTAATTGTCCCAAAAAATTAATGAATATAATTGTGAAAATTCCCATGATTAATGCAGATGTACCCCTCAACAAAACTATAGCAGAGACTGCTGTCAGTTAAGCCCCGCCCACTGAGAACTCGAGGAGACAAGTTTTACTGATGGACAGTCTTTAGTAAATAAATGTTAAGCTGTCTGATGTCATCAAATAAGGTGAAATCTGAAACCTGAATATCTTGTTGCTAGAATTAATAATAACATAATAAAATAATAATAATAATAATAATAATAATAATAATAATAATAATAATGTAAAATGTGTTGGGTATTTTCAGTCTTTTTAGCTTTCAGAAACCAAACGTTTCTCCTTGTGTTGGCTGTAGTCAGAGCAGCTTCTCTCATTGTGCTTAAGTGAGAAGATTTAAGCAGGAAACAATGCCTGCTCCACTGCCAGGATCTGAGCAGAACAAAACAAACAGCCTTAATGGGCCGAGGGAGGTTGTTGTTTCCGAGTCCAAACCACAAACACAAAAAAACCATCATCAAGCAGGCCAAAAGGGGACATTCATTTCTTCATAGCAGCAGTAAAGTAATACCTCATTTCAATTAGGTTATATAAAAACAAGTCAGCTGACATGTCACTAAAACACATTCATAGATTATGTTCAGAGTCTCTGCTGGTGTCCAGAATCTGAATGCAGGTTTGCAGATGATGCAGTCATGTTGCCTTGTAATGATTGATTCTTTATTTTTTCAGTCAGTTGTCAAATAACTAATTATCCATGCTTCAAAACAATTTAAACAACTTTACTGAAAAGGTACAGGCAGAAGCACAAGACTTATATTTATGCTTGTCCTACTCGTCAAATTAAGCTAAATTACCCCTTCATAAATCAATGAATTCTATAAAGAAAAATAGTATGTCACTACGTATGTATATATAAGTCACTAATCAGAAACATTAAAGGACAGAAAACAGTCCAAGACCAAAACAGACACAATACAACTTGAAGTCACGTTCTCTTTCACCCATCAAATATTTTCAATTTTTATCAATTATTTTGAAAACGTGTAATGGCACTCTTGTCTGTCCATGCTTTCATTATTCCATAAATTAATTCCAACGACTGCAAAATGCCTTCTTTTTCTGTCTTTTTTGTTTGTACTTTTTATTATTATTTTTTTGTTGTTGTAAATTTACAAACATATTTCAATCATATTTAGATCCATATAATATAAAACAAATGCTGCACTACAATCGGCAGTAAACTTAATTTTGCTCTTTTTTTTGTATTTTTATAGAAAGCCTTATGATTTAATATATTTCTAGAACTATGCAGAATTGCAATTGTTTTTTGATCAGTTTTTTTTTTATTTTGTGGCATACTGAGTGATAAATTATTTAAATGCATTTGAGTTTAGAAAAGAACAGCAGGGATGTTTGCTTTGGCTCCTGGTGAAAGATGCCCAGAGGTCTTTTCATTATGAAGACACAACTTTAAAGACCCGGTTCGGATGCTTCAGGTGAAAAAAATAAAGGAACTGAATGTATTTATTTACCTGATAAAACATTTAAGTATTTTATTATTATTATTTTAATTTGACAGCTTTCTCTGCTTCTCAATAAATATTTATGGATTATATGGTACTTTTTAAAGCACTGACTGACTATTTACTTATAAATTACCATATTTTAAAAAACAAATACGCACACTTATATATATATATATATATATATATATATATATATATATATATTTTTTTTTTTATGAAAAAACTGTTTATTCATCCATTTCTACATTCATATCCTGGTAAGAAAGTGCTAAAAGCCTTAGAATGAGAAGAAATTAAAGAACTAGCTGCTCTAAAGTGAATGCACTTACCACATTTTCTCTGCTGTTTGCTGTTGTGATTTTTATGAATACCACGTGTTTCTCCATAAACACTGTGGTGGAAGGATGTGAAGCTTTATAAAATATGGACAGCCAATCTTTCTCTATCACATACACAGGTGTGGAAGTAGCAAACAATTTACAATCTGTATACAAAACCAGTTATAGTCCCTCCCTTTGACCTCCGTGCTTCTTCTCTTTTGGTGCTGAAGACACAGCAAGTTATTAGTTATGATGTCTGTAGGAAACGGCAAAGGGCTAAATGTCACAATCCACAGCACCAGCGTGGAGAATCTGTTTCCTGCATTAAAAAAAAAAAAAATACAAAAACGGTCGGCCCGGGAATTGGCAGCATTTCGATGGAGCTCAGCCTGAAGTTTTACAGCAGAACTACACAGGCTGCATTCGTCCAAACTGGAATTCCAGAAACAAAATGCAGAAGCATGTGAAAGGCAGGCACACTCATTAAAACCATTAGGCCATTATGGGCTTCTCACTGGCAAATGACAGGCATTTAACCACAGTCCGGTGACAAATCCACCGCTCTGCTAACACCTGGTGGAATTTTGAAGCTGAATAGTCTGCAAAAAGCCTCCACTTCACTCGTCTTTCACCCTCCTGACAGGCGTGCCTTAAATGTAGATAGGAAACAACAGTCACGTACAAATAAATGGCACCTTTTAAATATGGAGGAATGTACACACTTGGCAGCTGAAGAAAGCACAACATTTTTCAGCAAAAGACGGGGGAAAAAATGCTTATTGCCTCATTGTCCCAACGCTGCTCATTGGCTACTTCAGTCGCCAGTTTCCCTTTGGATTTTCCCATGCCCCCACTATCTTTTCTCAAGTCTTAATCTTTTCATTCTGTCAGGCCTGCTCTCGGCAGCCTCCGCGCCTTTTCCAAAGGTCTGGGCTTCATGCTAATTGTCTCTCAATGGCACGGTCACCTCCCACCTACATAATGCACCTTGTTTCCTCCACTCAGTCTGGGCTGCGCCGTTTTTCTCGCACATTTAAATTCTGGAGGGAGGCGGACTGTAAAACTCTGTGCCTCGGGCTACGGCGAGGCACAGCAGAACAACCGCACTCAAAGAAATATTTACTTCCCTTTCTTTTCTATTAAAAGTTCTGGGTGGGATTGTGGGCAGGGCGTTTTGAAAGATGAGTTGAATGTGAGATATTTAATTTCTCTTCAACATTCATTGCAGCGCTACTGAATCCAAGGACTTGCAAAAGTATTCTCAATTCATGACCTTTTGCAGATTTAATCACACTACGGCCATGAACATCTGCATGTTTTATTGTGATTTTATGTCATAGATAAACATAATTGTGCATAAGTTTGAAGTGAAAAATAACTATTCTTTATTTGAGTTTTACACTAATAAAAGTCTAAATATATTTAAACTAATACTCGGAAATAAATTGTCAAAATTTACCTTAGTAAACTAGTCAACCAGTTTAGGTTGGTTGACTAGTTTTTTTTAGGAGGAAATGATTACAAGACAATCCTGGAAGGAAAACTGTTAGAAGCTGAAAACACTGAGGTCCACCTTCGAGGAGGGCATCAACCATGAACCCACAACCAGACCTACAGCAGCTAATGTGTTAGAATGGCCCAGTCAAAGTCCAGACATAAATACAATTTAGAATCTGTGGCAGAGTTCGAAGACTGATGCTACCAACTCTTTCCGTCAAGTAAAGCTTTAGTCATATCACAACTGCAACAGTAGTTGCAACAACAGGTTGGTCTATAAAGCTTTATGATTATGAAGAAAATTTATACGTTGAAGATTTTGATTTGTAAAAAAGTAAAAGAAAATTAAAAATAGGGTTAGGTTTTGCTTGTCTCAGTGATTTCCACCCTTTAGAATCAAAAAAGCCATTTTTACTCTCAGTCCAGCAAAATTAAATTAGTTTGGAGTCAATAATGTTACGTGACCTTTTCCTTTAAGATGCCTTATAAGTTTGGATAAATATCTACTACAGGAAATGTGTTATTTTTAAAGAACCAACATTTGATTTCTGTTTTAGTTTTTAATATAAAGACAAGACATGCTTTTTGCAGAAAGGATGGATACTCTTTCTTCAACTGGATGTTGATATTTGCACATAGTTTCCAACCTGATAGGAAAAATGTATCTAAAAAATTACTTATTTGGTACTGTTGGTGTCATTCTGCTGTAGAAATTTAATGCACTTCTTCATTGATTCAATGATGTTTTATGTTATTGAAGAAGGTCCAAAGAGACACTTTTGCGTTTGGAGCCACAGGTTGCAGACCCCTGATCTATCACACAGAATCTGAATGAAACACATTTCAGTTTTGGTTCCAATGTGACAACATGTGACTTTATTCCCGAATTAGATTTTGCATCTGCTGACAGTTTGATGCATAGTTCTCAGAAGCAGTGAAAAGGCAAAGGAAGGTGAAGGTTAAGAAAATCAGCAACGATGTGAATACAGAGCACTTCTTGTGGGTTAAAAGAGAGTGCTGTTGTGAAAGGAAGGCAGATTTACTGCTAATTGTGTCCACGAAGACCCAAATATGCCCTTTTTTTTTCTTTGTTTTTCTCCCACTGGAGGGATCTCAACTGCTCAGGACTAAGACGACAGCCATGCACCATTAACATCTATTCAAGTGCACAGGCTTTGATCTTCTCTCAGAAGGAGAGCAAAGGGGGAAAGCAAGGAGGAGGGGGGAATAAGGAGAAAAAACATCATCAACAATTCAAATGCACCCAATTATTGGACCATAAATAAAGGTCTAATTAGCATAAATTGCTTGCACATTGTTGCTATTTTTACTTCATTTCTTCTCATTTTCTGCCTTTTTCTTCCCTGGATTTTGTGTGCACAAGCTTCTGCATTACAGGGCATGAGTTATGATTGAGATGCTTAATTTCATTGCAAAATTGCTGTGCTAATTAAAACTGGAGCATAAATATTTGCTCTTGGCGCAGCTTCCGCATGTGTTTTTATTTGGAAACACAAAAAAGCACAGAGTCATTTCAATCCGTCTCGCAAAACTGTCAGTGCAGCATCTGTCACTTTTCAGACGAATGGTCCTCCTTCATCTCTGGTGTCACATCATCAGCAGTTGCCGTGCCAGTTTAAAAAAAATCCAATTGTTATGTTTTCTAAAATTGGTAGCAGAAAGAAGGAAAGCTACTCAACACAGCAGCCAGGTTCACACGTTGGGCAGCCAGGTTCACACGTTGGGCTTTTAGAAGCTTTTGCTTCCAGCCGCCGGTTCTCATAAGGAAGAGCCTCTCTGCACCGTCTGGTTTGGGTTATGAAGTCACTCCTCAATGCAGAAACAAGGTGCTCAAAATCAGGTTGGTTGCAGCCTCCTCCAAAGCACTCTTCCTGAAAAGGCAGATCTGCTTCCCACTTTTAAACCTTTAAAACAGTCTAGTTGTGACTCAGCTGTCTGCAAAACCAAAGATGGAGCCTGCTGCTTCCTGGGAATCAAACCTGCGTACACCAGCAATCGGTAATCATAACAAGGTTTGAAGATGCATTCCCACGCTGAAAATGATGCTAGCAGGCTCAAGGTTTAAATCTCTATACTCTCCCACACACTTTCAACACATCTGCTCAGAGGTTCTGTTTGCAGTTTGACTTTAAGACATCTTTTGTTCTCCTGTGGCCTTGAGTTGAGCTTTTATTACACTCTAATTCATGTAAATCCTATTTATGATTCCCAGTCAAGAAAGGTAGAAGGTTACCAAAACACGTCTCTCAAGTTTAAATGCTTCACTTGGTAACTGCTGATGTCATTCGGCCTTAGTGCCTAATTAAAGCCAAAAAGTGACATACTTTCATTCGAGCGGCGGAAGGAAAACAAAGTGATTTAAATAAGTGTCCTGATCGATTAGGGAACAGAGAAACACTTGCAGGTTCAAGAATTTGAAGTAAGGCTTGAAAAATGTTTGGATCTTTTGAATTACTGGTTTGCTTTCATTGAAAAATTACTGAGGGTTTTAGTTGCAAAACAAGATGAGCAAAAACTTTAAGAGATACTAATTTTTTTTTCCGTCCTCATCACTGGTGGATGGTCAGAGCTGAGAGCCAGATTATGTAAAAAAAAAATAAAACATCATAAGGCATAGAAAAGTTGTTTATTTTCTAGATTATATGATCATTAAGTTTCAACTGGTCCAATATCTGGTTATGTAGAATGCAATTATGTCAGAATTCAGATCAATCTGGTTAATTCTTGCAGATTCTCTGCAACATCATGCCTTTTGCTCTGAGAGTAAAACTTGTAGAAGTTATGAGAATTTAATATAAAAGGTTGACATGACAAAACATTGTTGTGCATTTAAATGCAGACGGAAGTTCAACAGAAAATCATGCACTATGTATTTATCGTTTGTGTTTAAATTGTTTTCACTGGAGAATATGAAATTAGGATATCCATGTTTTACCACTGACACTTATAAGGGAGGGTGTGAGTAGCGTGTACATGAGGATAATTGAAAGCACTAAGACCCTCCTCTTGGCTCTGATTGGTTGTTTCTGATGGAGCAGTGTATTTGTGCAGATGGCACAAAGAGGAGGCACAGAAGCTAGATGTTTTTTTTTTTTTCACAGAGTATCTGAATCATATTAAACTGTCACAAAAAGGGACAGTTTTAAAATATGTAAAGCTTTTTTTTATAAATGTTACATACTGCAAGTTTAATGAGATTGAATCACCTTTAACCATTTAGATCACCAAATCAGTTCAATTGTCTTTATGACTTTGTTTTTCTCTGCCTCTTTTCTGAGTGTGTGATGTTCCAAGTAATGACCCCAGACCACTTCTGTGTTGATCAGTTTAAGAAAACCAAACACTCCCTTTGGTTCCCATCAGACACCATGAAATCAAATGAGAGATGACCTCCTCGTCCACAAATGCTGAAGTTCACTCCTACTGCGGCTGACCTGCTTCTGAACTCACCGGCTCGGTCTCGTCGTCTCAGCCAATGTAAGCAGATGCCTCTTTGGAGTTTGCTTCCAGCCTCTTATTTATGCATGCAATGATAGCACTATCCTGCATGTGATACTTCAGGAGAGGGAAGAGTCCGCTGCCGATGGAACTCCTTTTTCCTTCCAGCGTACCACCCAGGTTTTCCCCTGATATGCTCAGTCCTGCAGACCCTCACCTTGGAGGCCACACAGTTTGCTGCAGCACCATTAGCTCAATTACTTTTGGTCTTTCTGTATGAAATCCATTCGGAGCTTAGATGAGTGATCCTCACCAGCTGCAGACACAAACATAAGGAAAAGTTTGGAGAGATCAAAAATGATGCTGAAAGTAACAAAAGTTTTCACAGTTTGAATAAAACCATCTTTATACTGGATTCATGATTAAAAACATGAATTTAAAGTTGGACCAATGTTGGAATCAAAATTCATCTAGTTTAAAAAGTGACTTATTTACACACGTACATCAACATCCTGCTGTGAAACCTTCTGCCAGCTGCCACACAAGGTGAAGCAGAAGACCACACAGTTTCTCTGTAACAGAGAAACTTTGTTGCAATTACATTTTAGACCAAAGAAATAAATAAAAAAAGAGTAAATACCAAAAGTCATTTTCAAATGATTACTTTATTTATAACATTAAAAAGCTGTTCAAACCAACTTAACCCCAGGTGAAAAAAATTACACTCATGCGTTGACAGGTCCTTTTATAGATACTGATGACATTGGTGCAGTCGTCTTCCAAAATAGTTTTTATCCATGAATGACTGGTTTAAGGTTATTTTAGATAAGAAATGCAACTAAAAGCACACGTGAATAAATTTGGTCACGGGATAAGCTGTTCAAAACATCAGCCTCCTGCCACTTCCTGTCGTCTTATTTGTCTATTTTGACAACTTTAACATCCGGTTGTTGATCACATGACTCATACAATGCAAAAAAAAAAAAAAGTTGTTAGTTTCCATTGCAATTTTGAGAATTACACTAATTTTGAAAAACCACATCATTCTACCACAAAAATTTGAGGGTTTTTTTGTTTTGTTTTGTTTTTCAAAATTGTCGTGTTTCCATGCAGCAAACTTATTTTTGTAATTCCAATTTGTGCAATTATGTGGAAACTGATCTGTTGACTTTGTTTTTTTTGTGTGTTTGTGAATTTCTTTAAATCAGAGCATGATGTGTTGTTGTTTGAGATAATTTAGCCTACTTCACGATGTCAGACAGGTTCTATTAAGGTGATTTTATGTTTCAGAGTCAGACAGTCGTCAGGACTGGTGCTGATCACAGTTAATTTATAATCTTACAAGGGAGAGATTTATGCTAATATAGAGTCAGGTTCCTTTGGATAGATGTTTCCTCTTTGGTAACAAATCATTCATTTGAAATCTCCAGTTGTTTTTATTCAGGTTATCTTTAATATTAAGATCAGTTTCATGATCTAAAACAACAAGTCTGACAAAAATGAAAAAAACTGTATGGAAGTTGATGCTTTTTTTAATCTAGTGTATATTACTGAACTAGCTACTGAAAATGTCTAATAAGTTTAAAAAGTGCCCAAAGTATGTGAGATCTTGGAGTTCATGAAGTCAACAAAAAGAGGCTTTGCATAAAAATGTCCATGTGATTAGGTTCAGTAGTGAGCGGCTTGTGAAGACCCTTCGAACTGCACCTGGTCCGAATTCAATCCTTCCAATCTGCTTTCCTTGGACACAGCATCTTCCTCTTATTTGACTTTGGCTTTTTGAGATATGAAGCAGTGCACACTAATACTTCAAAACTGTCTACTGGGAACAGCAGGGTGAGGTGCAGAGACGGGCCTTCTGAGGAAAAGGGATTTATTGAGGTTTGGCAGTCAGGCGAGGAGACAAAAAAGCTAAACTGTCTATACAGTAACAATTATGAGACCCTATTAATGCCTTTTTTTGTACCAGTGGTTTGAAAAAGTCAGTCTTAAAGTCTGTCAGGTATTTTTATGAGGGAGTTCAAAGGATTTATGGCACCAATTTTTCTTCATATGGATTCTCTTCTGAACAATGTTGGCAAACATGATTCGTGATCACAAAGTTTAGATAGCGGCCTGGATTTCCATCTGTCCAAAAGTCAGGATGGCCTAAGTTTAGGTTTTTACTGCTTAGCAAATGGAGGTGCTTCCAAGGTTAACAGATAGCAGTAAATTCCTCTGTTTCATGCTATTATCTTTAGTAAGGGCAAATATAAAATTGTGATAGCTTTACTGGTCCTGCAAAGTCCTTTCTGGCTCTAAGTCTGGAAATCTACATCTGCTGGCAAAAACAAAAGTATTCATCAGAGACATGCAGGCATTTAAGTAATCAAAGCTGGAAACAGAGTGTCTGTAGGTTTTGCAGAATGTTCTAAAAGGAGCCATAATCTGAACTGATCCAAAACAGGATTTTGGTTAGCGTGCATGGCCTTTACTCACAGCGACTGTCTGACTCCGTCCACTTTGAAATGAAACCTGGTTTTATTACTTTCCACTCATTCAACCAGACTTCAAAATATACCAATAACTTTGGCTAGGAGATTCATTCAGGAGCCAAATCAGAAACTTTGATTTTCAGAACCTGCTTGCTTTAATTCACTGTTTATTTTTTTCTTCTGAACATTATTTCAGGACATCAGACACCTAAACCTCCTCCATAAATATTTCCTCTGGCTTTCTGAAAGCTTTATTTTTTTTCCTTGGGACAAAAGAAAAAAATATTCATGAGTGAAAAAGCATTTCAGACAGCTTCCGATCTTCTCAGGAGTGGACATTTCAGCAAATTCACCCTGAGGTCAGACTGTGCGAGACACAGAGAAATAGAAAACGAGATCTCTAACAAGAGTTGGAGTGCAAAATAATTTCTCAGTGAAAAGAATATGGCAGCTCCTTTGCCAAGTTGCATTTGAACAGATCACAAGACGTCTGGTTCTTCAGACAGATGAAACCTGACTAGAGAAGTCTGTCCATAAAGGACCGATAAACAAGCACTTTCACACCAAGTCAAAAGCACAGTGGTGGAGGTATGATGATGTGGGCATGTTTTGGAGTCAGAGCAGGCCCTGCAGTTATTTAATCAACTATGGACTAACATTTGTTTCCCTTGTTAGTTCTTACAGTAGTAAGTTTATTTTGTTAGTTTAAAATAAATGTATTGTAAATTTGACTTAGTTCTCTACATTAGAATAGAATAGAATATCATTTATTGCCCCACAATGGTGACATTTCTGTGCAACAGCAACAAAGTGACCTCACACAGACAGAATATAAAAACTGTACAAGAAACAAGATACAGGATAAACAAATATTACACTTCTTAGTCAAATCTGAAAACCTTGAATCTCATATGTTTTCAAGATGTCTGAAATAAGAAAATATTTACAAATTATTTATGTTAATGCATTTTATGCAAAAATATTAGATTTTTAGACGGTTTCACTGAGGAGCTGTGATCAGCTGCGTGTGAAAACAATTAGATCGTCAGCATAGACTCACATCAAGCAGAGAGACTCAGCCGTACACTTTGACAACAAAGATGTTAAAAGACATGTAAAGTTAGAGGTCGACCACAACTGTGTTCTGCAGGGATGTGGTCCAGTAATTGAAGAGGCTTTGGCTGACATTCAGGCCCAGAAATGATTTACGGTGTCCTGATGGGTTTCCCAACTCCCAGACCCGGGCGCTGGAAACAAAGCGAGCCTACCCAGCCAGAGGCTCAGATGAAGGAGAGGCGAATGATCCCGAAAGCGAGCAAAGTCTGGAGTCTGAATCTCTAATCTGTGCAGCCTGTTGCTCATTGATGAGGTGCAGCAATGATATGCTTCCTTTGTAGTTTCTCTGACAGAACAGTCTGTGATATCCACAAGTTTTTTTCCAAATGAAAAATATTCCTTCCTAATTATAATCCTTTGTGACTTTTAGGAATCCAGTCTTCCTGATGGGGCACCAGGGCAGCTGGTTTGATTTCAAATAATGTCGACTTGAAAAGCACTTTGTTAGGGGTGTTCAAGCAAAAGCCACATTCACTAATCTGGTTAGTGGGTTGGGACTCAGTCCCAGGAGAGGTTATGTGTGGGTGTATCAATGTGTGGTATTTTTTCGGGCTGGATAAGAGGCAGGACATCAGAGAGCAGCCGGGAAGGTCTGGGTTTTCCTGGCACACAATGGCAGGAAGTGTTGCCACACTATAAATGGAAGCTGAAAGAGTTGCTTTTCTGTTACTAACCTGCAAGATTTATGTCTTCATTCTTTTTTTTCCACCTCCAAACTGTGAGAATTGAAGTAAATAAATTTGTGCATGAATTGTATTTGTCCCCCATTTTATAATTAACATGCCTGATCCTTTTTTGTGGTCTCATAAAAGTTTAGCAACTGGATAAAAGGAAAATGAATTAAGCCAAAGTAATTTAGTTCATTTTTGAAACTATTTTTTGAAACAAAGTCCAGAAAAATGCTGTTCTTAACAACAACCAGAAAAAAAACATCAACTGGCTGTATGGTATGGTTGACTGATGCTAATTTGCTTCTACTCCATTTCATTCACAGCCTTTGTTTGTCAACATGTATCCTTTTTAAACTATAAATGAATAAAATAAATCATCCTGATTCCGAATACCACAAAATTTCAAGGCTCTCCACCTAAAGAACGTTTCCAGTGCCTTTATTGACATGGCATGGTCTAAAATCGATGATCTATTATGCTTCCTTGAACAGGTTAGAATAGGTCTATGAGCAATAAAAACAAGTTCATTACATTTTTGTACATTTTCTGCTCAGTTCTGCCTATTTTGAGTTCCTTTCAGAATGAGATGTTTTAGAGCCTCTTGTCACTTTAAATCCAAGAGAAAAGCTGCTAACCACACCTCAGCATTTACAATCACATGTGAAAATGGCTGCAAACAAATGAGTAATTTGCATAAGCCTCCTGCACAACCAACAAGTCAACAAAACATTTGTCTTTTCCAGCAGTCATTGTACAGCACATACAGTAGTAAAACCAGCTGACCAAACATGCTGGAGCTCAACTACGGTTGCTAGGTAATGGGCTCAGCAATTGGGAGGTTTTTAAAATGGTTTATTTTCCATTCTGAAGCCTCTAATAATGTTTATTTTGAATTTGTGCTTGTTTGAAAATAATTGCACCCCACAGCTTTCAACGATTATGGTGAAGAACAACTTTCAAGATTGTTTTCCAGGCACTAAAATATACTGCTCAAAAAAATAAAGGGAACATTTCACTTTAATTTTGTGTGTGGCTCCAAATCCAGGCCTCCATTGGTTAATAAATTTGATTTCCATTGATGATTTTTGTGTGATTTTGTTGTCAGCACATTCAACTTTGTAGAGAACAAAGTATTTAATGAGAATATTTCATTCATTCAGATCTAGGATGTGTTATTTGAGTGTTCCCTTTATTTTTTTGAGCAGTGTACATTAACTTATTGTTAAAGATTAAAAAAAAAAAGCTGAGTGGCTTTTTAAGTGCTCCTGCTTTTTTTAGAAGGTGTTGAAGCTCAACTGGAAGTATAAAATCATTCAAAAAATGAATTTTCCATAATAGGTCTCTTAAAATGTCAAAGCATTTCAACATACCTCTTTCTCAGAGAGTCAAACAGAACACACCTGCAGTCAATCCTTCATCAAGAGAACAACTACAGCTGTAGCCAGGGCCAGGTTAAAAAAGTTAACACAACAGCCAGCACCACATGAAAAGGCATATATGAAGGAAAAGATTTACAGAAACCACAGAAATTTAGATCTTAATTCTGCTGGGAATCTTGCAGCTTGCCCTTTATAAATCCAAAGAACGTTCCATTTGGTTTAATATTGTCTGTCTCAGTTTCCAACAGGACAGGAACACAATCAGCCCCATGATTGTAGTGGTGACTATTATGTTGATGGGGTAATTAATATTACCGATGTGAATCAGAATTGTTTAAATTGTTTATGCACCAATAACCAAATCTAGTCCTGAAACTAAAATCTACCAAAAAAAAAAAAAAATGGAACAAGCTTTCATTGTGGATAAAGTGAAGGTTTACAAACCATAACAAGTAAAGAACAGTTCTTATGCTAACAAGAATAATTGGTTGTTTACTTGGATTTTGACATAGATTGACACAGAATCAGAATGTCCCTGAATTAGAAAAAGTCAGAACTCTGAGAGTAAAGTCAGGGGCCCTAAGTCTCTTCCATAGAAATCAGATAAATACATAAGTAAAATGAAACTTAAATCAGACCAAATTTTCTTCTTTTTGGTAAGTTAGAATTACAAAACTTATTTCTGTTTGCTAAATGTGACAATATGTCAGAGATTTATTTCATAATGTCTTAGAATACAGAAGTTCACACACAGAATGGTTACTATCTCTTCAAACAATGAAAGTCCAGATGATGATGTCATAGGTTAACTGAAGACACACCTGTGGATGTATTTTCAGGCCACCTGGTTCTTATTTTCCCCCAAAGTGGATGTGTTTAACTTTGCCACTGTGTCACTTCCCGTCTCACTCATGACATCCCTGTCAAATTTCTGTGTGGCTCCGATCAAAAGCAGTTGCAGGGAATGGCTGGCAGTCTGCGAGGCCCCATCGACTTTAATGTGTTTTAATTCCTAAAAACATTACTCCTGTCAATTTGCATTTTGCACAATCTCATCTGCAAGTTATGTTGAGTCAAAATCTTTATGAATCTGATAAAAATAAAAACGTCTTAACAGATTACAGCAGCAGCACTGTTTTCAAAAACTTCAATAATTTTTTCCTTAAAGGTTTGTCAAAGCCCTTTTTTATTTTAGAGAAATCAGCTCTGGAGAACGCATTACATCCCTCACTGGCTTGTGTTTTCCCCAGGGCTCCATGGAAAACTCCCCCGTGAACGTTCAAACATCAAGGCCAACGTTGGTAAGAAGAACAGAAGCTGCTGAAACATCTTCTATCCGTACAGAAAAGTGTAGACGTTAGCTTGAGAAACGTACCTTCACCAGACTGCAGCAGAGTGTAACAGCATAAATATTGTTAGCAATTTGAAGCTCATTGCTAAAATATACAACATATCACAAGATGGTTATTTTTAGAAGCAGACTGAGGGAGAAAATAAATGAAAATGTTAAGAAATACTCCTGAGTTTTATTTTGGGGTTAAAACTTTTGAACGAAATTCTGTGGATTGACCTTTTGCCCTCCGAACCAGACAGATATGATGTAGTCTCTGGCTGCAAACTCAGTCTTTCCTCACTTCAGTCTTTAAACCTACAATAAATCATTATAACCACCTTAATTTCATGCATTTTACTGTTTATTCTCCCTCCTGTGGAGTTAAATGGTACACTTGCAAGATAAAATGAGTAAATCTTCCAAAGAGCTCATTTTACAGTGCTCCGTTTCAGAGGCATATTTTATCAAACTGCTGCCTGACAGCCAAGTAATCGTGCATTAAAACTGCATCCTCAACTCGGCTTTTTCACAGGAAAAAGTGATACCAGTCCAAGTCTGCAGGGAATTTGTGCTTCAAGTGGTAGAAACAGATTTTACAGCTGGTCTGAAAGACTTAGGCATGATAGAAAAAGTCAAAAGTAAAGAGAATGGATGAGATCGGTTTTAATTCTCTTACGTTATTGCTGGAATCTGTGCTTTTACCATTTACATTTTTTCAGTTTTTTTGCAAATCTGCGAAACCTCAACAGGTTTTTGGTTCCTTTCTGTACAACAGAACACAACAACTTAAAGATACTCATCTTTTAGGAGTAACCCGCTCACATATCTTCTCACCCATAAATTGTTGCCCCCTCTTTAAGCTGAGCTCTCGGTCAGGTTTCTGGATGAAATAAATCTCACCAGCAGCTGAGATGTGAGCCAAGGGCGGATGCTGTTTTTGTGGGTCAGTCTGCCAAGAGCTCGGCTGCGATAGTCAAGCTGCTCTGAGAAGATGTGAATTCTTAGAAAAGCAAAGGGTGACCAAATAACAATTAGAGCAGAGAGTATAAAGACTTTTCTGGTTTTCATGGTTGCAGATCTGACTCAACCCGTACTTTTTTCTGATGACTCTTTCCTTATCCATCTTATGATGCAGTTCATCAGACGGGCTCTTTAGATTCATAAAAGCTATATTGCAGTGAGAAATTATAGTACAAAGCCATGTGCACTTGGTTTCTTGTAATAGGAAACATAATATTATAGTAACTACAACTTTTCTAAATGATGTAAAAGACAATTAATAGAAAAATGTGTGCAGATAATTGCAGGCATTACGCACTGAAAGCAGGGTTAAATTGTAGGATGAGAAGAAGTAGCGTGCACAGATTTTCTCTCAGTCCGCAGCATCTGGAATCAACATGTCCTGCTGCTATTCAAACAAGCTGATTGGATATCAACACAAATCCTGGGATTGTGATTGTTAATGTTGCTAATACAGCACGAGGAATGTTGGACAGGTTGTGGAATGATAATCATTATGCCCGCCGTGACTCACTCAGCATAAACATTAGCTTAGCTCGTGGATACTTCTGGCCGCCTGCACCTGTTTGCATGTCACAAGCTAATTCATAACTCTTTGAGCGCTGCATAGGGAACACATGTCCACCCTAAATGAGTCCATATGGACAAATATGGTTGTAGAGAAGATTTGGGTGGATTTCACGCTCACTGTTGTAAATTAGCTCTTCATCACTCAGGATGTAATAAACCGTGGATCTAATTTGAGCCATAAATTTCACTCACAACAGCTTGTACCAAGGATGGGCGTTTAACTACGGACTTAATTACTGCACTGCCACATGCTGCTTGGTTTGCAAAGACAAATATTCAGTGTTTCACTCTCGGTATAAATCTTTAGTTTAATCAGCATAACCTCCTCAGGACTTTAAAAATTACCACAGTTACTACACCACATGGGAAGAGTCTTGCTCCATTCTGAAGCATCTTATATTGTTTATCTTGAATTTGTGCTTGTGTGGAAGTGAATGCATCTCACAGCATCCAGCGATTATGGTGACAAAAAACTTTTAAACAACTCCACTTTGATTTCATTTGTCCAAAGGACAATATTTCAAAAGTCTTGTGGAACTTTGCAAGCCAAATATTCGCTTCTTCTTTCTTCATACCATAACAAACAACCTGTTCTCTCTTTCTGCCAAAGCTCGTGGTTTTATAGAGGTGGTCACAATTGATGGTGGAAATCGACTGGAAATCACAAGATTTTCTTCCTACAAAAATAAATTCTTTGAAAGGCAGCGTTTTTAATTTCACCCACTAGATTTACCATCTGCTAAAAATATGTTTATATATCAACAAGTACCATGATTATTTTTTTATTCATTCTAAAATGGATCAAAATCTTCTTCCTTGATTCTGCTCTACATGACTACTCTACTGCATCATAACGTGCTTCATTGTTAACGATAGAAAAAATACAGCAGCTTTTATTTTCACAGATGACTGAGCTCGTCATGGTGAAGCTTTTCACTCCTTTCAGAGTGATTAAAGGCGAAACAAAGAGCCATCCTCCTCTCAATGACTTTGAACTTTCCTCTAAACAACTCCTAGATGCTGGTTCTCACGAACGAACACCCCCAGAGGTGAAATTTGTGAATCAAGCTGCAGATTGAGAATGCAAACCTCCCCATCATCGCCCCCTCTATCCCTGAATAAAAGCGTTAATTAGCTCTGATGTCCAGGCAAATATTCATACCGATGTTCTTCTGAATGTGAGGAAATTAGTTGCTTGGATAAATTTTTCTCCAGTTAGTCTGAAATACCATAAGAGAGATTAGGATACATTATCTGCTTTTTGATGTAGTTTCATCTGAACAGTAAATCAAGAGGTTTGTACACGTTTTAATTTCAAACATGGGAATCCCGTCGCTTTCACAGTGGAGGTGAAGCCATGCGGAAACTTCTCTTCCTGGATGGGATTCGGCGCAGCAGGGACCAGTTCAGAGTTGATTCTGATTGCACTGATCAAAAGAAGCACCACATCTTAATATTTCACCACAGGGAAAGAACATACAACTTCAAAGACCCACCATACTAATCCCATTTGGATTAACAAGAAAATATTACAGGCATATTGGGAGCAAACCACTAAAACAGGAGTTAGTGCTGCGCTTGATAACACAACGAAGGATGCAGGTGTATTTTACTCATCTGGATCACTTCATACTCTCAAACATATAAATCTTTTACTGAGCATAATATTATAGATTTTGGCAACAGCTTGCGTTTCCCATTTGCTTTGGTTCATTGCACAGGTTACTCTTTGTTCAGTTTAATTGTCATTCCAGGGCACATTCCCCAGCTTGGTTTAGATTGGTTCATGATGGTCAAAACGGTGGAAAATGAGCACGATATGATCACGATGAGCCCGAAGCCACATTTTGTTCACTATGATGCTGAAACATTTGAGATCAAAACTGAGAGGTGACGTCTTTTATACAAAGGTAGTTATCGCTTGGAAGGATCTGACATTGGTGTGACAGCATATGGTGCCTTGTAAAACTATCAAACTTTTCCACATTTTATCATGTAGCAACCAAAAACCTCACTGGGGCTAAACCAACACAAAGTAGTCATAATTGTGAAGTAGAACAACAATTATATATGGTTTCCAAAAGTTTACAAATAAAATTTGAAAAACTGTGGTACACATACGCCATTAAGAGTAAATAATTTATAGTGTCATCTTTGGCCAAAGTTACAGCTGCAAGTCTTTGGGGGTCTGTTTCTACCAGTTTTCTGCATCTACAAACATTTGGATGTGACTGAGCAGCCTATGGGGACGCCATCTGGCCCAGATTTCATTTGTAGAAGATGAGTTTAATTTTATATTTCAATGTTCTTTGTATTATGATTTTAGAAATAATCTGTTCATCAAGATTAAGCAGAAAAACCCTGATTTTTCATTTTTTTTACACCGTCTGATGCACATTATGTTTAGTTAGGTATTTAATGAGAAGAATTATGTGTTCATATTTATTGAACAAGGGTTGGCATTGAAGACTGAGGGTTTGTAAACTCAATAGGATATAATTTTGTTCTAGAACTCAATCTTTTGTAAAAGTTTTATAATGTTTGGGAAGCTTGTTTAGTGGCTTTGACATAATTTCAGACATATGATAGATATTGTCCATGGTGCATGACAAAAAAAAATATATATATATGATTACAGAAAAATTTCAAATACAAATTTTGTAAAATAATTTCTGTGGTGTCTTCATGTTTAGGGACTTCAATGTTATTTTAAATTATCCTTTTTAAGGACATAGCTAATGTAAATGTACAGAACAGTGTCCACTGATGTTTACAGCAATCTCCTAAATGTCATGACGGAAGGTAACTTCTTGACCCACATGCAAAAGCCAGAGAACCGATAATCAGTAAAAGATGTTTAATATAAAGCACAACAGCACAGATAAACTGTGTTCCGGGGGGAGCGGCAACTGGAGCGGGCTGGAAGAGAGAATGAGTGATGAGTTTGAGGACTGTGGGATGTTTCAGTTCCGAACGAGCGGCAACGGTCTTACTAGATCAGGCGGCAGGTAAGCGGGGGCGGATACTGGGATTTCCTGGGGGTGTTTTCGGGTGTGGGGTTCTGCTGCGGAACCAGCTGGTGTCTTGGGAAAATCCAGCGGACGGCGTTGGAGGGCGGACAGGATACGGACCTCAGCTCACCGGGACAGAACGGGGAAGGCAGCCAACGAGGGGTAAGTACGCCAGGTACAGCCAGGAGCTCAAAAGCCTCGAGTGGTCGGACCACGACGTCACGAGGGAGTTGTCTAAAAAAAACGAAGAAACACAACAGGAGTCACTGGGAGGTTCACAAGGGATCAACAAACGCTAAGATGATGGCCTGTAGTACCATTACTGGTTAACACTCTGGCATCGATGTGTTGGCTGACTCCACTCTTAAGCTTCTGCGGAGATGAGAAAATCTCCGACAGGTGTGAGGATCCCAGCGTCGCCGGTCACGCCCACAAGAGATCATCCACCAGGCGGCCCCTGGAGGAAGGAGCGAGAAGCAGCAGCAAAACAACCCGAGCACCCAGGATCACCACACTAAACTGTGCTTTATTACCACAAAAATAACAGAAATCGGCTAAGAATGATTATTGTTCTTTAATGTTATTGATACTTTTTTACAAATATTCTGTTTACAGATGATTTACAGTCATTTGCCAGCTACCATACAGGACAACCCTGATTTTAGCTGCTAATGTAGCTGTAGCTCTGTGTCATTTGTCCCTTTGATCTTTCCTACTTAATATTCAGTACAAAAACAAAAGGTCAGACTGTTTACATCAACAAGTGTGCTAGCAATATATTTGCTGGCTTACTTTTTTGACTTGTGGGACACCTCGGAGCTAAAATCAGACTCCTCGCTGTCATTCTTAGGGATTCAGCTTCAACATATGGAGGTTTGTGAAATACCGACAGTCACAGTACTTGTTAATTTGGTCAAAACAGGCCTCTTGTTTTCCACTTTTCTTCTTACAGCGGGTCTGAACCTTCAGCTCCCACTTTTTACTGATTGGGCCGATCGAAATTCTACTGGAGAAATCAAGGTCAATGGGAGGAATCCCAGATGGAACATCAAAAGGAGATGAGAATGGATTTGCATTGGCCAGGCTAAATATACTTTGATATTTCCATAAAACTTTGAAATGTTGGCACATTTCCAACAAAACAAACAATCATGCTATTTCTATATGCTTTTGGAGAATAGCAATAAATAATTTTAACACTCTGTGATGACTGGCCCACCTGTGAAGTCAGTTTCTAAAAGTCTCAAAAAAATTTTTCTTACTAAACACAGATAAAGACTAAAAAATCTTCATATATTTATTAGCTTTACTGGCACTAAGTACAGATCAGTTTCCTTTTAAAGAAAACACTGCTGTTGCATTTTTGTTAATGTTTGCTGAGATCATTGAGCAGTCCAATGAGATAATTTTTGAATTAAATTCCCCAGTCTTTTTTTTTTTTTTTTTTTTCACGAGACGGCTGATAGATGTTGCAGTAAATTGTCTGGATAGAAAAAACATGGATTATCTTGCAGTTAATATGAATTTTATCATCAGTCTTTGCTCCTCTTGGATTTCCACACATTCACATCTCAACTCCTTTTATGTTGGTGATAAGACTTGGAACAAGAACGGCATTCAATCCTCCGCAGGCTTGGTGGGTGTTCAGATTTTCTACATATAAGGACTTTAAGACAAAAACAAAGGGATACATTCAATTATTAATCATTTATACATAATTTATAGACCCTAAGTTATTTGAAGGTCTTACAAGGTCAGATGCAACCTGTTGAACTCCAGAGCAAAAAATCTGTGACAATTTAAAGCTCTGACTTTCACATCTGTAGCTTTTTACACCACCAAATATTCAACAGGAATGCCAATTTCATCAGACACAGACCTTTATTTGACTCTTTATTTTGAATTTAAAACATTCTCCAGAGTGAGCATGTGGCTGCTGGTGGGCACAATGTTGATATATGAAAAACACTCCAGTAAAGGAATCTGTTGTTAGTTATTGTGGTTTTGGTAAAGAAACAATTTCCTGTGTTTGAGACTAAACAATGAATATTATAGACCCACTGCAAAGAAACTACAATACATCTGCAAATACAAAACCAATCAGTGTGTTACCCTAAAGGTGTGTTCACTTATATATGCATAGTTTACATTTATTTCATAGTTTAATGCAGTTTTTAGCCTGTTTTGAACATAAATATTCATCTTCTTATGTAAATGATTAAAATCCAGAATTATTTATAACACTCCTGCAGAAAAGGAGCTTTAAATGTTATATTTGGGGTTGAATCCATGTCAATTAGACTTCCTTATCACATGTGCCACAACCCTCAATATATAGATGCCTGGGGAACTAAAAGTGCTTGTTTTGTTTTGTTTTTTATTTTGTTTTTTTTTTTAAATATACATCATCATATATCTCCAGTGTGTTCTCAGTGTTTCCACAGTTCACCGTATGCTATAATCAATTAATTAGCTTATTTTTTATTGGCAACATAGTTGATTTTGTTTGTGTATTTACTAGTAATCGATTAAAATTACAGGTTAATCACACTAGTGCTGTGATAATCACAATTAAAGACTACGCTTTTGTAAGACTTAGATGTAAACATGCATATTTTTGAAAAAATGCTTAAGGAAATGTTTTATGTTTCACTTGTGTTTGCAGCTTTGGGTTGTTGAACGCAGCAGAAGACAGTGTAATGGGCTGGCGTGAGCTAAGTAACCCTCCACCAGCGAGAGACTTTTACAACAAAATAGAAAATGCAATATAATTAATCTGCACTGTGCATTGATAATGCATTAAACTTTGTAGATTAATAGCATGCATTGACAGAAAAAGTCCAAAATATTCTTACTCTATCATTCAGCAGGAGCTCAAAGTAGATCTTCTGCTTCTCCCCCACACTGGGAGAAATCAATTGACATGGTCTGGGTATCTGGTCATGTTGCCTGCCGGAAACCTTCATTTGGAGGCGATTCATGCATGCCCCATTAGAATGAAACCGTGGTGCCAACCCATAACTCTCCAGAGGAATGACGTATCCCTTCTGATCGCAGAAAAAAATGCAGTAAATGGATGGATGAAGTACTTTAGCGTTGAAAGTAGTCTGAACTACTCCTGCACCCAGTTTCATAAGAAATACAGAATAATTATATTTTAATAGCATGGAAGTAATAAAGTGCAATCTTCCTACAATTCTTGTTTTCCTTTTTATGTCCTAGTTTCCACTCACAGTATATCTTATACTTGACACACAGATGATTTATGCATATGTCCTCACCTGCTTTTTAAGTTAGGAACCATTAGCTATATGGAAAATCTTATGGAAAAGAGTGCATGTAACCCTAATATTTATATGTTCACATGCATTTTACACCCCTTTCAAACTGAACTGAATATACATTCATAACATAAACATGCTTGAATGAAATACGTTTGTGATGGCTTGCTGTTCACTTGCCAATTTTCCTTTTTGCCAGACTTTCATTGAAAGTGCTTTTAGCATTGCTTCAGGATATAAACCAAGCTTAACAGTTAGATGAACAACTTTGAAGTCTTCAAGATGAAAAGTTTTGGTTCTTAATCATTAATCATGCCCTTGAAGCTGGAAAGTTTCTCAGCTGAAATGCAAAAAGGGTATTTATAGTATGAATGATAATGTGGATTAATCTGGGCCAGACCCCCTGTGGGATTTCCAAAAAACAAAGACAGTACATGGAGACGCTGCTTGTAGTCCAGCATCAGCAGAGAGGCTCCTTTGTGAAAACTCAGTGAGGTAATTGGACCCCAATCACTATAAACAAACTGGTGGGATAATAAAGGTTATATAAACACCGAAAATGTGACAAATAGCTTCATTTTTTAGTATTTCATGCAATATTTTTTTAAATTACAGAGCCTAAAATTTGCAGACTGCTCCTTTTTGCAGATCTTTAAAAAGGCTGAAGAATGTGCTGCATTGTGTGCTTCCTGACATGCAGTCTGTTTTGTTGCACAGCAACTTTCCTCTGGTTTTACAGTTATCTAAACAGCTGGAATAGACACCAGATGTTGAACTATACAAAGCAAATAATAATAATGGGAATCCATTGAGAGACTATCATTTTGAATCTTTTGGGTTAACATCTACAACTCCTTATATTTCCCAGTTTCTGAAAGCTGTGTAAATGTTAAACAAACCCAAAGACATGAAGGAACAAAAGCCTGCAGGGAATATTTTATCTGTTACTCACGCTGCTAGAAGGTCATTATCCCCTTGGATTAAATTTATCGTTGTTTAATTTAGATGATGTTTTTGGAGTCAACCATGAGTGTTATTTGATAAAAATATTAGCTGCTTTTGAAGTCTGAAAATGATAAATTGAATATGGCGGATGAACCGATTTATTCCTTTGTTTCTAGAGAAGCAAAGCCATCCGCTTCATTTTAACTGTGTCAGTAGTCTGTGATTAATTAGCCATGGTGCAGACACACACATCCCTGAAAGTCTCCAAAACGCCTTCCAACTTGTTAGCCCAACCTGCCAACTGCTGTTAATGTTTCCACCTGTTCCTCTGACGACAAAAGCAGTTCCTTTCTCTTTCATCTATGCAAGCTTCATCATGCCAAGCTGACTATTGCAGACAGCCTGTTTGCTTCCCAGACCTGTCAAATCACTACATATCAAGCCAGTTTAACTATGCAGCTCCAAAAAGATTGATTATTAGAGCAGTAACACAAAGCCTATGAAGTGGGGGAACTGTTCTTCTTCTCCTAATGTTTTCCAGTCTTATCAAAATTAAATTAGTGAGGTTTTTTTTCCACCTGTTTCAACTCATCCTATAAAATTGCAGCCATCTTCCTTTTCTCAGCCGCACCTTTGCTCCACTGTGAGCGAACGCTTTGTTTTATGTCACCCAACTGAAAGTGTGAACATTAATCCACAGCTGTAGACGCGCTGACATAGTTTGTTAAACTGTGGCTGAATAATTTAGGAAAGTAAAAGTGAGGTACAGCAGATAGACAGATATATAACAAACATCTTGAGCTGCTGAGTTAGCATGACTATAAATCAAAAGCCCATTGAAGAAACTACACAATGTGACAAATATACAGCTACAGAGAAACGACGTTCAAGGAGGACTAGTTTTATGGGACCAACCACTTCGAAAGCACAAAGTGTAGACATGAGGATTCAGTATTACTTGTTTTTTTTTTCCTGCAGAGACTACAACATTGTTGTTGTTGTTTTTTTCTTTTTTTTTCAGTTTATGTACTTTTGATATTTTATGCAATTCAGAACAAAAGCCAAAAAAAAAAAAAAAAAAAAAAAAGAAAATTGAGAAAAAAAAAAAACTGAAAATTAATTAAAAACCG